>NC_058083.1:534885660-534986773 GCF_014858855.1 Bufo gargarizans | reverse complement strand
TATTATACTCCAGAGCTGCACTCACTATTCTGCTGGTGCAGTCACTGTGTACATACATTACTTATCCTGTACTGATCCTGAGTTACATCCTGTATTATACCCCAGAGCTGCACTCACTATTCTGCTGGTGCAGTCACTGTGTACATACATTACTCATCCTGTACTGATCCTGAGTTACATCCTGTATTATACTCCAGAGCTGCACTCACTATTCTGCTGGTGCAGTCACTGTGTACATACATTACTTATCCTGTACTGATCCTGAGTTACATCCTGTATTATACCCCAGAGCTGCACTCACTATTCTGCTGGTGCAGTCACTGTGTACATACATTACTCATCCTGTACTGATCCTGAGTTACATCCTGTATTATACTCCAGAGCTGCACTCACTATTCTGCTGGTGCAGTCACTGTGTACATACATTACTTATCCTGTACTGATCCTGAGTTACATCCTGTATTATACCCAGAGCTGCACTCACTATTCTGCTGGTGCAGTCACTGTGTACATACATTACTTATCCTGTACTGATCCTGAGTTACATCCTGTATTATACTCCAGAGCTGCACTCACTATTCTGCTGGTGCAGTCACTGTGTACATACATTACTTATCCTGTACTGATCCTGAGTTACATCCTGTATTATACTCCAGAGCTGCACTCACTATTCTGCTGGTGGCAGTCACTGTGTACATACATTACTTATCCCTGTGCTGATCCTCAGTTACATGCCTGTATTATACTCTAGAGCTGCACTCACTATTCTGCTGGTGGCAGTCACTGTGTACATACATTACTTATCCCTGTAGCTGATCCTGAGTTACATCCTGTATTATACTCCAGAGCTGCACTCACTATTCTGCTGGTGCAGTCAGCTGTGTACATACATTACTTATCCTGTACAGATCCTGAGTTACATCTGTATTATACTCCAGAGCTGCACTCACTATTCTGCTAGTGCAGTCACTGTGTACATACATTACTTATCCTGTACATGATCCTGAGTTACATCTTGTATTATACTCCAGAGCTGCACTCACTATTCTGCTGGTGCAGTCACTGTGTACATACATTACTTATCCTGTACTGATCCTGAGTTACATCCTGTATTATACTCCAGAGCTGCACTCACTATTCTGCTGGTGCAGTCGCTGTGTACATACATTACTTATCCTGTACTGATCCTGAGTTACATCCTGTATTATGCCCCAGAGCTGCACTCACTATTCTGCTGGTGCAGTCACTGTGTACATACATTACTTATCCTGTACTGATCCTGAGTTACATCCTGTATTATACTCCAGAGCTGCACTCACTATTCTGCTGGTGCAGTCGCTGTGTACATACATTACTTATCCTGTACTGATCCTGAGTTACATCCTGTATTACGCCCCAGAGCTGCACTCACTATTCTGCTGGTGGAGTCACTGTGTACATACATTACTTATCCTGTACTGATCCTGAGTTACATCCTGTATTATACTCCAGAGCTGCACTCACTATTCTGCTGGTGCAGTCACTGTGTACATACATTACTTATCCTGTACTGATCCTGAGTTACATCCTGTATTATACTCCAGAGCTGCACTCTCTATTCTGCTGGTGCAGTCACTGTGTACATACATTACTTCTCCTGTACTGATCCTGAGTTTTACAGCCAGACACGGAGGCTCCTATTGCCATCTCTTCCTTTACTGTTCCACCAATAGCAGCAAAGAAAATTTACATACTGAACATTGTAACTATAACAACCGTAGTCCCACCCCCAGACAGCCCCTATAACAGGCAACTCCTCCTCTGGGTCTTCCTCTTTCTTTGCTGCTGCCACCAGATAAGTGCTGCAAATTTTACCTTGTGTGCTTTTTTGCATTTTTTGTATTGGTTTTTCCTGTTTTCGGTTTATTTCTTGTGTTTTTCCCTCTGCATTTGTAGTGGGTTTGTTGACACCTGTTTTCACTGGGCTTCGGCCCTTATGGGTTTTTATGGGGGGGTTTATTTTACCCGGTGTGCTCATTATGGGGGTCTTTCCCCTCTCTGTCTTTGTGGTTTCCTATTTCCCCTTGTTAGCGCCGTCGCGCTTCTTTCCCCACCCCGCCGGGTTATTGCCATTTTCCCCCGTTTCTCCCGCTCTTGTTTACCTTGACTTGCGATCTCGCCGGGGATCCTTGCGCTTCCCGCGGCCGGATCTTCTTTCGCGCTCTGCTGGGTTGCCGCGTAGTCTCGCGGGATCCCGGCGGCCATCTTGGTCATCTGTTATCGCGGGATTCTCGGCGGCCATCTTGTCCCCGCCTGGTTTCAGTCCGGAACGGTCGCATTTCTCTGCGCTGCGCTCCCTCTGCCGCGCTCGCTGCTACCTCATCGCGCCTGGGTGATTAACCACATTAGGTATTTGGCCCATATTGACCCTTCATTACCACGGTCCTCGCGTGACTATTGTCCCACGATGTCTACAGATTTACCCTCCAGCCAGGCCTGCCCTGCACCTACTGAGGAGATGGAGGTGGAGAGGGATGACCCTCGTACTCTAGCAATTCAGCAGTCTGTATCTAGTGCCATTATATCCACTATGGGATCCATGTCCACTATGCTGGCTGCAACCATTTCTCAGGCCCTTGCTGCACACCCCCCTAGGGAGCCCCTGCAGCCTGCCCCTGCTATAATGACGCCGTCTGATGCCATTGATGCTCCTGTTTCACAGGATGATAGAATTGGTGTGTGTGCGGCCACCCATGAGAGCGTGCTGCGTTCACGCAAGAGAGCCTTACCGCGCCAGGCAGAAAAGGCGCGCACGTGGAAATGTGCCAGAGCACAACCAGGTGCCGATTCAGATTCGGATCCAGGCTCAGACTTAGAGGCGTTGGAGGATCTGGATTACCCCTCTGATGAGGAAACCCAGGATCAGACTCCCTCCGCTAGGAGCCCCGTCCCTTCCACTTCCTCTGCGGTCGGCTCTGCTCCTCCAGCGGTCGATTTGACGTCTGCATTGGCGGACCCCTCCGGCGAACTTATGTTCGACCCAGATACTCTCCATCACCCTAGGTCGGCGGAATGGCTCCCATCTGACCATGTGGGTACATATATGGAGGCTCGGGTTCGCCACCCGTTAAGTAAGGAGGCACGCAATAAGCTTCGTGCTGAATGCCCTAGGCCCTTGGTCCCTAGTAAGGTCTGCGATACACCTGTGGTCGACCCTAAGATGACCCAGTTTTTGGCCAAAACGGGCTGGAACCCACGCAAGGGGTTGGACTCCGCCTTGAGGAGCTGCCAAGACAAGCTCCTGGATGTGTTTGGGCCCCTCACAAAGTTGCTAGAATTGGCAGAATCGGCCAGAGCAGATGGCTCCAGTATTGATCCCGAGAAACTTCGGGGTTGGGCTCAAAGAGCGATTTGTGTCGCTGGCAATGCCAACACGTCCCTATCTATTGAACGGCGCAAGGCCATTCTCTTTAAGATTGACCCTAAGCTGGCCAATCTTGCCCTGACAGAGGCAGGCAAGGAGGCACAGGGACTGCTATTCGGCGACTCCTTTATTAAGGATCTCGGCCGTTATGTTGGCGCATTCACTGCATTGGATAAGGCCCAGTCCTCCATGCGCCGAGTGTTTCAGGGACGGGTCTCCAACAGGGCCGGCAGTACCAGGGGCCGCCTGTCCGGCCGATCTACCTTCCACGCGCGTGGCGCAGGCCGAGGCTCCTTTCACCAAAGACCTCCTTTCCAGGATCAGAGGGGCTCCTCGACTTTCTTCCCGGCCAGAGGCGGCAATTGGCGTTCCAGGTCTTTCCGTGGGAACCCCAACTCAAGACGACCTTTCGGTAAGTTTTCCCCTGGTGGGGGTTTCTTTTCCCCTTTACATAGGGGGCAGACTCCGACATTTTTTCGGTGCCTGGGCGGAGATCACGTCAGACCCGTGGATATTATCCACCGTCAGGGGTTTCCGGATCGAACTAGTAGACTCCCCTTTCCGACTCCCCCCTCCCTCCCCTTTTCTGCTTTCCAGGCCGGATCGATCCCTGGTGGATTTAGAACTGAGGTCGCTTTTCCAAAAGGGGGCGGTAGAACGGGCTCCTCCGTCCCCTGGGAGAGTCGTCAGCAATATCCTTCTGGTCCAAAAGAAGGGCGGACAGATGCGCCCAGTGATAAATCTTCGCTCACTGAACTCCATAGTGCGTTATCGCCACTTCAAGATGGAGGGGATTCACCTTCTCAGGGACCTGCTCCTTCCCAGGGATTGGATGGTGAAATTGGACCTAAGGGACGCTTACCTGACGGTTCCCATCGATCCCTCGTCCAGGGACCTTCTCTGTTTTCTATGGGGGGGGGGGGGGGAGACGTGGCGCTTCACTTGCCTCCCATTCGGTCTGTCCTCGGCTCCCTGGTGCTTCACCAAACTAATGCGACCAGCCATGGCCTGGCTCCGAAGTCGGGGTGTTCGTCTAATCATATATCTGGACGACATCCTTATCATGCATCATTCCAGGTCGACCTTGCTGGACCATCTACGCTGGACATCGGATCTGCTGTCACGCCTCGGTTTTCTTCTGAATCAGGAGAAGTCGTGCTTGACCCCTCTGCAGAGGATGGATTTTCTGGGATTCACGGTGGACTCGGTGTCCGAGTCCCTCAGCCTTCCTTCAGCCAAACTGCGGGCCATTCGGAAGGAATTGAGGCACGCCCTGTTGTCCCCTGAGTTAACCTTGCACCACCTTGCCCGCATCATCGGCCTGCTGGCCTCCTCCATCCAGGCAGTGTTTCCGGCCCCGTTGCACTATCGTGCCCTTCAGCGACTCAAGATTGCGCACCTCCGCTCCGGTGCGGCCTTTGCGGACACAGTGACGCTGGATTCGGAAGCCAGGGAGGAGCTTCATTGGTGGATCACCAACTTGGAGGCGTGGAATGGCAAGGCGATCTTCGGTCTCCAGCCGGAGTTCACGGTGGAGTCGGATGCGAGCCTGCAGGGCTGGGGTGCTCACTGCAATGGCGTCTCCACGGGCGGTCACTGGACATCGGAGGAATCGAAATTGCACATCAACGCGTTGGAACTGTTGGCGGGGTCCTTTGCCATTCGGAGTTTTACCAACGGGATGGCTCATGCTTGCATTCTTTTGCGTATGGACAACGTTTCGGCAGTCCGCTACGTCAACCGCTTGGGTGGTACTCGGTCGGCGGCACTGGCTCGTCTTGCGAAGGAGTTTTGGTCCTACTGCCTCTCCAAGGACATTGTGGTCCAGGCGGAATACCTTCCCGGTCTCCACAACACTCGAGCGGATCAGAGTTCACGTTGTTTCACGGACGGCAGCGATTGGAGGTTGGCCCTGAGGATATTCTCAGCGATCTCAGACGTCTGGGGCCCCCTTTGCAGTGGACCTATTTGCTTCGAGGCTCAACGCCCAGCTCCCTCGTTTCTTCAGCTGGCGCCCGGATCCGGGGGCGGAAGCGGTGGATGCCTTTCTACAGGATTGGTCGAGATCACTTCTGTATGCGTTTCCCCCGTTCGCAATGATTCCGAGGATGCTTCTGCAGGTTCGCCGCCAGTCGGCCGATTTGGTGGTGGTGGTCCCCTTTTGGGGAACTCAGAGTTGGTTCCCGTCTCTCTTGGAGCTCCTGGTGGACGTACCACTTCTTCTCCCGGACCTCGCGGATCTTCTTTGCGACCCCAGAGGGTTGTGCCACCCCCTTCTTCTGGACGGGGCTCTTCAGCTGCTGGCGTGTCGGGTCTCCAGATCCCTGGGGAAGTCGAGGGCATTTCAGACTCAGCTAGACGACTCCTGGACAATGCATGGGCTCCCGGCACCAGAAAGTCTTATCGGGCAGCTTGGGGATCTTGGTCTAGTTGGTGCATGGCACGGGACTTGGATCCCATTTCGGCACCTGTGAGTGATCTTTTGCAATTTCTTACCTCTTTGTTTGAGGCCGGTAAGGCTTACCGGACGATCAATCTTTTTCGTTCGGCCATTTCCTCTACTCACCAGGGGTTCGATGGTGCCCCTGCGGGCCAGCACCCTTTGGTTTGCCGCCTCCTGCGTGGCTCTCGCCTTACTCGCCCTAGGTTTACTACCACTTGGGACGTCTCTTTGGTCTTGTCATTCTTGGCGGCCTGGCCCGACAATTCGGATCTTTCTTTGCGTCAGCTGTCTGCTAAGTTGCTAGTGCTCTTCTGTCTGATTTCTTGTAAGCGGGTTTCGGATGTGCGGGCGTTGGATCACGACGCCAGGTCCTTCACGCCTGAGGGGGTCTCCTTTAATATTTCGAGACGCACCAAGACCCATATCACGACTGTGTCTTATCCTTGTTTCCCGTCCTCTCCGGCTCTTTGTCCCGTGGATTGTTTACGGGAATACGAATCTAGGACTAGGGCCTACCGCTCTCCTGCGGTCCCACAGCTTTTCCTCTCTATTCGTCATCCCTTCGGTCCGGTATCTAGTCCGACTTTGGCTCGTTGGATGAAGTGGGTTATGTCCCTTGCGGGGATCGATACTTCTGTTTTTACGGCGCATTCGCCATGGGGTGCATCTGCCACCTCCTTGGCTATTTCAGGAGCTCGTATGGAGGATATCTTGCGTCTGGCGGACTGGTCTAGGGTGACGACCTTCAGGGAGTATTATTTTCGCCCTCCTCCTCATTTGTTCGCTTCCGTGATTGCGCAGCTTTGAACTAGCAATAGGAGCCTCCGTGTCTTGATGTAAAACTTATTGATTTTCCTAGTCTACGACGTAAAGTCATAGTTTTATTAAAGACATGGAGGCGAGTATTGCCTGCCCTGTGTTGCCCGCCCAGGTTTATTTCTCTATTTTCGGAGGAGGGGTGATCTGCTCTTATTTATTGCCATTATCATTATTATTATTATTGTTATTGATATGCTTATTATTCATGTTACTATGCTTATTGTCAGACATGTTTATTGCTCTCTTGACGGTTTCTCTGCCATTTTCGGACTGCCGCCTTGTGGGTCTGGCCTGTTATTTACACTTGCCATATTCTTTGTTTCTTCTAGGTTGAGCGTCCACTGAAGTGTGGGATCTACGTCCTTCTGTTTTCTCCTCAGGAGTGTTAGCCCGGTTGGCTTCGTTTGTGGAGTTCGCTTGGAGCGGTGCGGTTTCGCTTCCAGTTCCGGTTGCTTGTTGGGCGGTTCCGGTTGATGTCCGATGTGGGTGTCAGGTCCAAAGAAAGAGGAAGACCCAGAGGAGGAGTTGCCTGTTATAGGGGCTGTCTGGGGGTGGGACTACGGTTGTTATGGTTACAATGTTCAGTATGTAAATTTTCTTTGCTGCTATTGGTGGAACAGTAAAGGAAGAGATAGCAATAGGAGCCTCCGTGTCTTTAATAAAACTATGACTTTACGTCGTAGACTAGGAAAATCAATAAGTTACATCCTGTATTATACTCCAGAGCTGCACTCACTATTCTGCTGGTGCAGTCACTGTGTACATACATTACTTATCCTGTACTGATCCTGAGTTACATCCTGTATTATACTCCAGAGCTGCACTCACTATTCTGCTGGTGCAGTCACTGTGTACAGTCATTACTTATCCTGTACTGATCCTGAGTTACATCCTGTATTATACTCCAGAGCTGCACTCCCTATTCTGCTGGTGCAGTCACTTTGTACATACATTACTCATCCTGTACTGATCCCGAGTTACATCCTGTATTATACTCCAGAGCTGCACTCACTATTCTGCTGGTGGAGTCACTGTGTACATACATTACTTACCCTGTACTGATCCTGAGTTACATCCTGTATTACACTCCAGAGCTGCACTCACTATTCTGCTGGTGCAGTCACTGTGTATATACACATTACTTATCCTGTACTGATCCTGAGTTACATCCTGTATTATACTCCAGAGCTGCACTCACTATTCTGCAGGTGCAGTCACTGTGTACATACATTACTTATCCTGTACTATACCCCAGAGCTGCACTCACTATTCTGCTGGTGCAGTCACTGTGTACATTCATTACTTACCCTGTGCTGATCCTCAGTTACATGCTGTATTATACTCCAGAGCTGCACTTTCTATTTCTACATTACTTGAAATAATGCAACAAACTAAGATCCATCAGCAGCATCCAGATTACTTGCTGACTGTTTCCTTATAAACACTGATGCAGGCTGGAATCACTCCAGTTCCCCCTATAGCGGTGGCAGGAGCTGACCACCACTACTACTCCCATCATTCCGCATAGTAAGATGACTTACCATCAAACGGCATGTACTCGATGAACCGCACCTCGAGCGGCTGCCTCTCTGTGAGTGCAACAAAGTCCAAGAGCTCGTCTTCATTTAACCCTCTCATGACCACACAGTTCACCTGCGCCAAAACGGAGGGGGGTTCAAAGGTCAGTCATGTGATCAGTGGGGACACTGAGCGGGCAGACCTCACCCTCCCTGCTCTGCTGAACTCCCACAATTCGAGGCGACCCCCCCCCCCATCGGATTCCGGTAAAATGCTTGCTGTAAACTACATCTCCCATCGTGCACCGCAAAAGAAAACACACTGCGCCAGAAACGGAAAAGTGGACATGATTCCTTTGCTGTGATGCGCGGGGGTACACTCCCACAATGCATCACGGCTCAGGGGGCATCAGCGGCAACAGAAACCACATGAATGCAGCTCTCGGTGTGACTGGAGCAGTGGCGGGAGTTCCCCTTTAAGATGCTACATTATGGAGCTACATGGATGGATACATTGTATCAAACAAAGAATTGACAGTGGAGTGGAAGCATGTGCCTGCGCTGCGTCGCCCCGCGTGGATTATTTATCTTAGCACATAGTAAAAATCCCCTCATTACTGCAGGCGGGATCAGGAGCTCCGAGGGGCCCCCGCCACGGATCCCAGCCAAGAGCCCGGGCTCCAGACACGCACATCGCACCGGGATTCTTGGCGGAGAAGAGATTTTACATTTTATCACATCGGACTGACCGAAAATAATGGAATTTCCAGAGATCGAAGAGGAAGGCAGTAAAAAAAAAACAGAGGGATGTAGAAAAAATATGAAAAACAAAAAAAGTTCCAAAAACACCTAAATACATTTACAAAAATAAAAAAATAACAGTAATAATAAAAATAATAAAAAATTAGCAGGTGACGGGAATTCCTGGGAAGGCTCGAAAAGATTCATTGTTTTTTATTTTTATTTTCAGAGTCTGAACCGAAGCAATAACTGCAAAAAATATTTTAAAAACCTCTACCAGATACAGCCATCTCTGTCAGCAATGATTGTCTACTGCCTGTGTCAGTCTGCACTGCACTTCTTGCATTCTATTCATGAAGCGGGAAGCTTTGAATATAGAGATCTATAGGGGGGGGGGGGCAGTGTCTGCAAAGGACAGAGAAAAAGGCGATTCTGCCTCTGTGGCTGCTGGAAGGAAACCCGCAATCTCACCTTGACAGGATTGTAGCCCAGCTCCAGCGCACGATGGATGCCCTCCATGACTTTATGAAAACCTGGAGACACAAGATGCGGAATAGAAGGATGAGGAGAACACATAGTAATAGTTATCCTGGACTCTGACAGACTCGGCTCTGCTACATCTAGAAGGCTCCGGATAACACTTCCATGTAATGTAATGGAACTGATACATCTCTGCTCTGCAGTCTGATGCCGCCATCTAGTGGATAACAGCAGTACTGCCACCCAGTGATACGCCCCCCCACAGAAGAGTCACATGACGCGGGTCATACCATGTGATTCCTGGCACTTTCTTCCTCTCTCCAGGGAAGGGGAGATTCTCCTACATTTTGATGGCGTTCGATACAATCTTGCAGACGTCCCATCTTATAAAGGCCGCATTAAGCAGAGCTCATCGTGCGCCAGTCTGACGGTCACCCTCTTACCGAGTAGCAACGTGGCATTAGCACGCCCCTTACTAGTGCTGACTGCACCGTGACAGCTCTCCACCGCCAGCGCCCTGCACCGCCACAACGCTGCGCTCGTGATATTACGTCATTTATTAGCCTCGACACTTCATTAGGAATGGTGGATGTTCAGCTTGGTCTGAAGGACGGAAGGAGTGAACCCAAGACAAACCACCATCACCGCGCCGAAGCAGTGCCCATGACAGACCGCTATCCCTGCCCCCAAACTACTCACTCCCATTACACTCTCCAAAACATAGATTAAACAACAGGTTGAAGCTAGGGGCATACCGCCAACTGTGCTATACCGCCATGACTGTGCTATATACCGCCAACTGGGCTATACCGCCATGACTGTGCTATATACCGCCAACTGTGCTATACCGCCATGACTGTGCTTTATACCGCCAACTGTGCTATACCGCCATGACTGTGCTTTATACCGCCAACTGTGCTATACCGCCATGACTGTGCTATATACCGCCAACACTGGGCTATACCGCCATGACTGTGCTTTATACCGCCAACTGTGCTATACCGCCAACTGGGCTATACCGTCATGACTGTGCTTTATACCGCCAACACTGGGCTATACCGTCATGACTGTGCTTTATACCGCCAACTGTGCTATACCGCCATGACTGTGCTTTATACCGCCAACTGGGCTATACCGTCATGACTGTGCTTTATACCGCCAACTGGGCTATACCGTCATGACTGTGCTTTATACCGCCAACTGGGCTATACCGTCATGACTGTGCTTTATACCGCCAACTGGGCTATACCGTCATGACTGTGCTTTATACCGCCAACTGTGCTATACCGCCATGACTGTGCTTTATACCGCCAACTGGGCTATACCACCATGACTGTGCTTTATACCGCCAACTGGGCTATACCGTCATGACTGTGCTTTATACCGCCAACTGGGCTATACCGTCATGACTGTGCTTTATACCGCCAACTGGGCTATACCGTCATGACTGTGCTTTATACCGCCAACTGGGCTATACCGCCAACACTGTGCTATACCGCCAACACTGTGCTATAACATCATGACTGTGATATACCGCCAACACTGTGCTATAACACCATGACTGTGATATACCGCCAACACTGTGCTATATAACACCATGACTGTGATATACCGCCAACACTGTGCTATAACACCATGACTGTGATATACCGCCAACACTGGCATATAACACCATGACTGTGATATACCGCCAACACTGTGCTATAACACCATGACTGTGATATACCGCCAACACTGGCATATAACACCATGACTGTGATATACCGCCAACACTGGCATATAACACCATGACTGTGATATACCGCCAACACTGTGCTATAACACCATGACTATGATATACCGCCAACACTGGCATATAACACCATGACTGTGCTATACCGCCAACACTGTGCTATAACACCATGACTATGATATACCGCCAACACTGGCATATAACACCATGACTGTGATATACCGCCAACACTGGCATATAACACCATGACTGTGATATACCGCCAACACTGTGCTATAACACCATGACTGTGATATACCGCCAACACTGTGCTATAACACCATGACTGTGCTGTATCACCAACCCTGTACTATACCGCCATTGATATGCCATACTGCCATCATGGAGTACACCACCACCGCCATATTCAAGGGTCGCTGTATAATACCGCACTAACCTTTCCTGCGCACAATGAACTCGAACTTGGAAGGCACCAGGGTGTCCAGGCTGATGTTCAGAACGTCCACTCCGGCCTCCTTCAGCCTGGGTAACAGCCGCGCCAGGTTAATGCCATTGGTCGTCAGTGCAATGGTCTTTAACCCTTTCAGTCTCCTCAGTTGTGCTGATAAAAAGGGAAATAAATATTAGAGGTGGAGGGTCCAAGGTACCATATTATTTCTCACTGCCCCCCCCCCCCCAATAATGGAATGGTACTGGCCACTGGGTCAGACCTGAACTGCTGGGTGCAATCCCAAACGCTGAAGCTAGGGGGCTCCAACCAGGAGTGAACAAAGAAGCTACAGTGGGTATTTGGAAACTGTCAGCAAGCTGCCAGTGACGGATCTCTGTGTCTAGAACTTTGGGGGCACAATGATTTCCTGCTGCGAATGGATTTTTGGTCTCACTGGTCCATTTTAACCCTTTAATCCCCCTCCTCCCAATCAGGAAAGTTTTTAAGCCTGTTCACTGACAGCAAGTAGAGATCTTGAAATAGGTGAAGATTTGAATGCTCTTGCAGCACACAGATCTGCAGGAGGATACACTGACCCGTCATTTGGTCAGGTGGCGCCTCACCTATGATGTCCACCACGTCGGGCCGGATGAGGGGCTCGCCCCCGGTCAGGCGGATTTTGTCCACCCCTTCCTGCACAAACAGCTTGGCCAAGGTGAGGATCTCCTGGGTGGTGAGGAGCTCGCTCTTCAGGGTCAGCTTCACCCCTTCCTCCGGCATACAGTACTGACCTGCAGAAGTATTCACCAACTAAAGTAAGTGACCCGCAAACATCAGAGCCTGTGCCCATAACACGCTGCCCCCTCCATGTACCGACATGTTATGGCGTCATTACTGTCCTGCGGTAATATTATATGTGCACTATATGGCACCATTATGTGGTTACTGCATTCCTCCATGCAATGCTATGTGTGGGCAGAGTATGGCACTATTATTTGGTGTAATTAGTGGTGTCGTAGTAGCCTTTGGGCACCATATGGTACTATTATATGACCCCTATAAGCCACTATTGTACAGGCAACTGTAATGTTATGTGGGGGCTGAGTGGCAGTATTATGTGGGTAATATATAGTACTATCATTTGCTATACAACGGTGTAATAACTTGTGTAGTAATATTATTTGGGCACTATATGGCAGTATTATATGCTCACTGTATACCACTATTGTACAGGCAGCTGCAGTGCTATGTGGTCCTGAATGGACACTAGTGTGTGGGCAGAGTACGGTACTATAATTACTTGTGGAGTAATATTATTTGGGCACTATATGGCACTGTTATATATTCCCTGTATTCGACTATTAAATGCTAGTGAATGGCAGCACAGCAGTATGTGGGCACTGCATGGCGGCAGTATGTGGGCAGTGCATGGCGGCAGTATGTGGGCAGTGCATGGCGGCAGTATGTGGGCACTGCATGGCGGCAGTATGTGGGCACTGCATGGCGGCAGTATGTGGGCACTGCATGGCGGCAGTATGTGGGCACTGCATGGCGGCAGTATGTGGGCACTGCATGGCGGCAGTATGTGGGCACTGCATGGCGGCAGTATGTGGGCACTGCATGGCACTATTATTTACCATATTATAGTGTAATTACTTGTGTAGTATTACTTGGTCACTATATGGCAGTATTATGTGCTCGCTGTATGAAAATATTTTGAAGGAAATTGCAGTACTAAGTAGGTGATGAAAGGCAGTAGCGTGGTGCTATTATTTTGCACACTATAGTGCAATTACTTGTGAAGCAATATTATTTGTGCACTATATGGCGCTATTACACGCTCACTGTATGGCAATATTTTAAAGGCAAATAATTTCAATGTTGTGCAGGCACTGAGTGGCAGTATTATTTGGGGCAGTGTATGGTACTATTATTTGGCATATTATGATGCAATTACTTGTGTAGCAATATTATTTGTGCACTATATGGCGCTATTATGCAGGCAGTGAGTGGCCAAACGGTCACTCTTCCCCAGGGGCCTTCGGACATGCTGACCTCTGTCTGCTGCTCACAGTGACTGATTACGTACGGTATACAGTGCACACAGGGCGGCACTACTCACAGCGCAGGTTACACTTCTCAGTCAGCGAGATCCTCAGGTAAGTGTGCTGCCGGCCGAAGCCGTCCGTGAGGAAGGCAGAGAAGGGCAGGGCGTGATCTCGGAGGAACCTCTTTCTATCTGTGCTCGAGGCCACACCCTAAAAAAAAAGACCAAAAATACATAAAATGCAGATTCCAATCCGCTGATCCCCGCTGCCGCTACGGGGATTGCTGAATACGGTGCACACAGAGCTTTGCGGCATTTCATGTATACATGTACATATATGAAGTGTACTGTTGCATCTCTCTGCCGTGCTTTACACTGCAGCTCTGCTCCTCTGAAGCAAAGCTATGAGCAGATATTCCAGCTCAGTCACATTGCCTGTTTAAACCCGAATTCCACCTCGTCTCAGCAGAGGCTGCAGCTCTGCCCTCCATGCTTTACACTGCGGCTTAGCTTCTTCAGTTGTGCCAAAACGCATGGAGAGTAGATCTAAGGTCCAGCAAGGACAGGGAAGGGAGGGGCCAGGAGAGCAGCTTTACTCATGTATTGTGCAATATTCTGCAGGTGTTGGCGCAGAACAGTCGGAGGGGAGGACAGGCAAGTACAGGCGTCTCTATTCACATACGTAGCTGCTCACTGTTACTGGGACGCAGAGAGGTCGGGTTACCAAGAAGTCCTACTTATGTTCCACATTTCAAAACAAATGATAATAATAATACGGCATCTATTATTACTTTACACTGCAGCTCTGCTTACCCAAATAAAACAAAAGCACATTAACTACAAATTATAAAAATGAGGCAAAAGCTTCCCGCTGCCACCACTAGGGGGCTCAATCCATACACACAACAAACAGTCACCTGCACGTAGACGGATCGCCCCCCAGTGGAGGCAGTCAGCAGCCGAGATCGCTCCACTCATGTGATTGGTGTAAAGGAGGATCCGTTTTCTGTACTTAAAGGGGTAGTCCCATCTCAGCATCTGTGGTATATCGCCAAGACCTGCCGTCGGTGTCACACAGGAGCAGGTCCCAGAGGAGGGACCCGCT
The DNA here is from genome assembly GCF_014858855.1 of Bufo gargarizans. NCBI lineage: Eukaryota > Metazoa > Chordata > Amphibia > Anura > Bufonidae > Bufo > Bufo gargarizans. The sequence continues at coordinate 534,972,056 of NC_058083.1, read as the reverse complement.
TCTATCTCTAGAACGGACCCCCCCAAAGTGAAGGTAGAATGCACCGAGCATGCGCAGCCACCCTGCATTCACCGCTGTGGCAGTCCCAGAGGGGTGAATGGAGCAGTGGCCAAGCATGCATGTCTTTCCTGCCATTCACTGCTATGGGACTTCCGGATATAGCCGAGGGCGCATTGTGTACAGCGCTGGTCGCCTGTGTATAAGGATATGGCGGAACTAGAGCAGATACAGAGGATGGCGACCAAAGGGATTACGTGAATCAGTGGTCTGCAGTACAGGACGGGCCATCAAACCTGGGGAGGGGGGGGGGGCGGGCGGGGGAGACGGTAAGAGCAGTGAGACTATGGACTCCTTACTGTAAGAGCAGTGAGACTGTGGACTCCTTACTGTAAGAGCAGTGAGACTGTGGACTCCTTACTGTAAGAGCAGTGAGACTGTGGACTCCTTACTGTAAGAGCAGTGAGACTGTGGACTCCTTACTGTAAGAGCAGTGAGACTGTGGACTCCTTACTGTAAGAGCAGTGAGACTGTGGACTCCTTACTGTAAGAGCAGTGAGACTGTGGACTCCTTACTGTAAGAGCAGTGAGACTGTGGACTCTTTACGGTAAGAGCAGTGAGACTGTGGACTCTTTACGGTAAGAGCAGTGAGACTGTGGACTCTTTACTGTAAGAGCAGTGAGACTATGGACTCTTTACTGTAAGAGCAGTGAGACTATGGACTCTATACTGTAAGAGCAGTGAGACTATGGACTCTCTACTGTAAGAGCAGTGAGACTATGGACTCGTTACTGTAAGAGCAGTGAGACTATGGACTCGTTACTGTAAGAGCAGTGAGACTATGGACTCGTTACTGTAAGAGCAGTGAGACTATGGACTCTTTACTGTAAGAGCAGTGAGACTATGGACTCTCTACTGTAAGAGCAGTGAGACTATGGACTCGTTACTGTAAGAGCAGTGAGACTATGGACTCGTTACTGTAAGAGCAGTGAGACTATGGACTCTTTACTGTAAGAGCAGTGAGACTATGGACTCGTTACTGTAAGAGCAGTGAGACTATGGACTCGTTACTGTAAGAGCAGTGAGACTATGGACTCTTTACTGTAAGAGCAGTGAGACTATGGACTCTTTACTGTAAGAGCAGTGAGACTATGGACTCGTTACTGTAAGAGCAGTGAGACTATGGACTCTATACTGTAAGAGCAGTGAGACTATGGACTCTTTACTGTAAGAGCAGTGAGACTATGGACTCTCTACTGTAAGAGCAGTGAGACTATGGACTCGTTACTGTAAGAGCAGTGAGACTATGGACTCCTTACTGTAAGAGCGGTGAGACTACAGAGCTGCCAGAGGAGGTGGCGACAGCCAATTTTCTTAATTGACTGCCATTAGCGGTATCTACAGCATGCGGCACTGGTATACTAGGATGTGATCCTCTGTGGTTATGTCTGGGATGAGCTGTGGATTATTTTTTTTTTAACTCCGTTCACTTTTTGCCAAAAAGCCGCCGGCAACAGCTCTGAATCTGCCTCCCACTGACTTTAACGGGAGGACGCGCTTTCGTTTATAGCCGCAACCGCACCAAGAAAGGACACGTCCCTTCCTGGTACGGTGGACGCTCAAAACCGGGCGTCTGTTATTCAATGGAGCTAAACCGGGTCGGTGCTCGCTGGAGATCCACCGGCGGCTGCTGCTGCAAAATGTGAATGGGACCTAAGTCAATGATCTCTAACCTGCGACTATCAGGGCATGATGGGAGTTGTAGTTTCCCGCCAGCTGGAGAGCGGCAGGTTGGAGCTCACTGCTCCGGGTGCACAGAGTCCGATACATCTCCCCGTGTTTTGTAACTGAATGTCAGAGCTCAATGTGTGAACGCGGCCGAAAACAAACAGGTGAAAAATAAACAAAATAAATAAATAAAAGATTTAATAATTATTTACAAAGTACAAAAAGGAAACCGAGCAGAGAACACCCGGTCCTATAATGACAGGACCCAGTGTAATCCCAGCAGATCGGTCAGAACCATTCCTCGCCGCGCCATTCACTGCCCCAGAAGTCCCCGGCGTCCAGGACAATACCTGCCCCCCCCCCCCCCTCTCATTTGCCGCGTCCTCCCCCTGATTGTTCATGGGGGATCAGCGGCGTCTTCCATTCTACTAGATACAAGTTGTAATCAAGTCGGAGTCTTCTGATTAATTTACCGACAAATCTCCAGTTAATCCAGTCCCTTGTAGATGTCACATGTGGCCGCGGCACAGCGCACGATGGCGGATTTAATGCACGGCGGGCCGGAGCGGATTATAACCAGAGAAGAAGACAGAGCCTTACATTGTATCTCGTGATAAACTTGTTACATTGTATCTCCCTGGGATGCAGACAAAGGGACGGGCTCATCCCATTCCTAATTACATCCGCGTCAAGAAAAGCTGGGTGACAATCAAGATGGGGACGCAGTGCAAGCTGGGTGACAACTTCTACTGGACCTCAAACAGGGACCGTAAGGGTTGTCACCCAGTTTCTGGATCACCGGTCCCTAACCTGCTTCTCTCTAACTGTTGCAAAACTACAACTCCCAGTATGTACGGATAGTCACAGGCCGTCAGCACAGGCTGGCCATCAGCCACAGGTTGTAACTCTGGAGAGCGGTCTCAGCCATAGGGCACGTTGAGAGTTGTAGTTCTGCAGCACAGGGGTCGTGAATGGGGACAGAAATGGCAGCTGGAGCTTATCTCCACGGAGTGGAGGCTTCTGGGTCGCAGGGCCCCTTATCTCCTCTCCGCAGGGACAGAAGGGGCCATCAGGCGGGGAGATAATATTTAACAGCCGCCTGACACAAAGCTGCCAGAGAATGTGCAACCAAAGGTCTTGTTTGTGAAGTGATCTGGAAGCTAAAAACAAACCACAGAAGCACAGAGTATTTAAGGAGGTCACAGACACATCCATCACTGCAGATCCTGCTCTGTTACTAACTGTTATCAGCCTTGTCAGTCCTGGTATAAGCCGACCGTAGGGTGAAAAATAAAAAATATATATATATACACAGTATATACCGCTCCAGTGCAGTCCCCGTTGTGCGGCCGTTCCGTGCATTGGGGACTGCAATTCGCGGTCCCCAATGCACGGGCAATGTCCATGCGGCGTCCAGGACCGTTCGAGACCCATTCAACTTGAATGGATCAGTGATCCGTCCACACCGCAAAAAATTAGCACCATAGCTCCGGATTGCGGACCCTTTCAAGTGAATGGGACCGCATCCATGATGCAGGGAGCACACGGCCGGCGCCCGCATATTGCTACGGCCATGGCCAGGTGCATGAGGCCTTTTGTCGTGTTGTTCCTCTATTATTCCTGCTAGAAGGTTTTGAATTAATCGCTAGCTGTTTGCAAGGAAGCTCTAGCAGGGTGCAACCAGGTAGGAAGGTGGGCGGCAGCACCGATTGGATAGTGTCAGACTGTGCAGGGACACCTCAACTGGTTACACCCAGCTGGACCCTCATTGCTAACTGCTAGGAATTTATTCAAAAACCTCTAGCAGGAATAATAGAGGAATAGCACAACATAAGAGTAATAAAAATAGATGCTGCATATGTTTTTATTACATGGGGAATGCAGGTAGTAACTAAGAGCGGACAGGTTCCCTTTAAAATTGGAGTTGTATATTCTGTTCCACTTGGATCCATGGACTATGTACAAAATGAGGAAAGGTCACTGCCCTGTGTAATAACAGCGCGCCATTGTGTTAGCGGAGACGCCAGCGTGATGCTCATGTGACACCCGTGGAAATAAACCTAATCCGACAGTGAACTTCTCACAACCAGCGAGACAGAAAAACCAGACACTAATAAGACAGCGTGCAAAAGTCTGTACACCGGAGGGCTGGTTCCATACCAAAATTTAGATTCAGTTTCGATACCATAAAAAAAGTAGTGCGATACTCGATACCCCAAAAATCCACATGCATTCCGCATTTTATGGAATGTTCGACCCATAATCGAACAGTCCTATTCACTCTATTAGGGTGACTGGGACCTCGCACTCTCCCTGCTGCCCTGGGCATAGTACACACAGCAGCAGGGAGGTTACCATGGCAGCCAGGGCTTCAGTAGCGTCCTGGCTGCCATGGTAACTGATTGGAGCCCCGGGATTACACTGCTGGGGCTCCGATCAGAAGCTGCCACTTCACCACCAATGAAGAGGAGGAGAGGGGATCCTGTGGCCACTGCCACCAATGAGGAGGAGAGGGGTCCCTGTGGCCACTGCCACCAATGAGGAGGAGGAGGAGAGGGGACCCTGTGGCCACTGCCACCAATGAGGAGGAGGAGGAGAGGGGACCCTGTGGCCACTGCCACCAATGAGGAGGAGGAGGAGAGGGGACCCTGTGGCCACTGCCACCAATGAGGAGGAGAGGGGACCCTGTGGCCACTGCCACCAATGAGGAGGAGGAGGAGAGGGGACCCTGTGGCCACTGCCACCAATGAGGAGGAGGAGAGGGGACCCTGTGGCCACTGCCACCAATGAGGAGGAGAAGAGGGGACCCTGTGGCCACTGCCACCAATGAGGAGGAGAGGGGACCCTGTGGCCACTGCCACCAATGAGGAGGAGGAGAGGGGACCCTGTGGCCACTGCCACCAATGATTTTAATACTCGGGAGGGGGGGGTGCACTGCGCCACCAATGATAACTAATGTTTAATATACAACTACAGCCGGCGGCAGAAACACATTGCTGGCACACTGCCTCTGACATGGCACTGTGATCCGCGGAAGTTAACCCCTCAGGTGCGCCACCTGAGGCAGTGCACCCTCCCCCCTCTTCCTCCCCTCTGCACTCTCATCGGAGGCAGCGGCAGCAGCACGGGGGAAGGTAGAGAGACTGCGTCCTTCTTACCTGTGCTGCTGAGAGCAGAGCGATCCATATTCTCTGATACTGGGCTGTGCAGTAGCACCACCTAGTATCGATAAAAGACAAATCCCGGTATCGTATCGATACCGGGCTAAGAGTATCAATTGGGTATCGAAAGTTTGATACCCAAAACAACCCTAGTACATACATTACTTATCCTGTACTGATCCTGATATACATCCTGTATTATACTCCAGAGCTGCACTCACTATTCTGCTGGTGCAGTCACTGTGTACATACATTACTTATCCTGTACTGATCCTGATATACATCCTGTATTATACTCCAGAGCTGCACTCACTATTCTGCTGGTGCAGTCACTGTGTACATACATTACTTATCCTGTACTGATCCTGAGTTACATCCTGTATTATACTCCAGAGCTGCACTCACTATTCTGCTGGTGCAGTCACTGTGTACATACATTACTTATCCTGTACTGATCCTGAGTTACATCCTGTATTATACTCCAGAGCTGCACTCACTATTCTGCTGGTGCAGTCACTGTATACATACATTACTTATCCTGTACTGATCCTGAGTTACATCCTGTATTATACTCCAGAGCTGCACTCACTATTCTGCTGGTGCAGTCACTGTGTACATACATTACTTATCCAGTACTGACCCTGAGTTACATCCTGTATTATACCCCAGAGCTGCACTCACTATTCTGCTGGTGCAGTCACTGTGTACATTACATTACTTATCCTGTACTGATCCTGAGTTATATCCTGTATTATACTCCAGAGCTGCACTCACTATTCTGCTGGTGCAGTTACTGTGTACATACATTACTTATCCTGTACTGATCCTGAGTTACATCCTGTATTATACTCCAGAGCTGCACTCACTATTCTGCTGGTGCAGTCACTGTGTACATACATTACTTATCCTGTCCTGATCCTGAGTTATATCCTGTATTATACTCCAGAGCTGCACTCACTATTCTGCTGGTGCAGTCACTGTGTACACACATTACTGTCTCTGCCCTGTGGAGCTTGCACTCTAATATATAATGGAAGGCAGTTAAAGCAGTGTTAATATTTTCCAGGCTGTGAGAACCTGATATCATCTCCGGGAGATTGCTGATCACATGACCCACAGAGCGCGATGCGAGGATCACAACCTCCTGTACTTGGCACAGAAACCAGTAAATCAGGAGTAATTAGACAGCGGCTCTAGTGCGATGCCAGGCGAGTAGTACCGGCACAACCCGTAAACGGGGAGTGTATCTGGTACTTACTGATAGTATTCACCCCCAGGCATAAGTATTCACACCATTAGGCCTCTTGCACACAAACGTTTCCGTTCTGTTTTTTGCGTTCCGTATACAGAACCATTCATTTCAATGGATCCGCAAAAAAAAACCGAAGGTACGCCGTATGCCTTCCGTTTTCATATTTCTGTTCAAAGAAAGAACATGTCCGATTATTGTCCGCATAACGGACAAGGATAGGACTGTTCTATCGGGGGCCAACTGTTCCGCAAAATACTGAAAGAGCCACACGGTCGAACATGCATCATTATCACATGAAAAGCCAAAGGGCTCCGCTAGGTACCCGGAGTACAGCAGAGCTGTGTGTGCAGTGCCAGGAGTCATGTGACGGCTGCACTTTTCAGTTTTATTGAAGTTGACCTGATTTGCCCGTGGACGGCGCTAATAGACGGATGTCGGTGCAGGATCGGAGCCGCGCGACTCTGCCCTCACTCACAGGAAAGTCGCACTAAAGTTACAGCTAAAGGAAATGTCAGAACAATGATAGATTAGACGAGTTAGCAGATGGTAGGGAAGAGAGAAGCTGCCGGAGCAGAGGAGACAGGGAAGAGAGAAGCTGCCGGAGCAGAGGAGACAGAGAAGAGAGAAGCTGCCGGAGCAGAGGAGACAGAGAAGAGAGAAGCTGCCGGAGCAGAGGAGACAGAGAAGAGAGAAGCTGCAGGAGCAGAGGAGACAGAGAAGAGAGAAGCTGCAGGAGCAGAGGAGACAGAGAAGAGAGAAGCTGCAGGAGCAGAGGAGACAGAGAAGAGAGAAGCTGCAGGAGCAGAGGAGACAGAGAAGAGAGAAGCTGCCGGAGCAGAGGAGACAGAGAAGAGAGAAGCTGCCGGAGCAGAGGAGACAGAGAAGAGAGAAGCTGCCGGAGCAGAGGAGACAGAGAAGAGAGAAGCTGCAGGGGCAGAGGAGACAGAGAAGAGAGAAGCTGCAGGGGCAGAGGAGACAGAGAAGAGAGAAGCTGCAGGAGCAGAGGAGACAGAGAAGAGAGAAGCTGCAGGAGCAGAGGAGACAGAGAAGAGAGAAGCTGCCGGAGCAGAGGAGACAGAAGCTGCCAGAGCAGAGGAGACAGAAGCTGCCAGAGCAGAGAAGAGAGAAGCTGCCAGAGCAGAGGAGACAGAGAAGAGAGAAGCTGCCGGAGCAGAGGAGACAGAGAAGAGAGAAGCTGCCGGAGCAGAGGAGACAGAGAAGAGAGAAGCTGCCGGAGCAGAGGAGACAGAGAAGAGAGAAGCTGCCGGAGCAGAGGAGACAGAGAAGAGAGAAGCTGCCGGAGCAGAGGAGACAGAGAAGAGAGAAGCTGCCGGAGCAGAGGAGACAGAGAAGAGAGAGAGCAGCTGTAGGGAGAAAGGAAGAGCACCCGCAGGGAGAGGGGACAGAGCGGCGACCCCCCGCAGGGAGAGGGGACAGAGCGGCGACCCCCCGCAGGGGGAGGGGACAGAGCGGCGACCCCCCGCAGGGGGAGGGGACAGAGCGGCGACCCCCCGCAGGGAGAGGGGACAGAGCGGCGACCCCCCGCAGGGAGAGGGGACAGAGCGGCGACCCCCCGCAGGGAGAGGGGACAGAGCGGCGACCCCCCGCAGGGAGAGGGGACAGAGCGGCGACCCCCGCAGGGAGAGGGGACAGAGCGGCGACCCCCCGCAGGGAGAGGGGACAGAGCGGCGACCCCCGCAGGGAGAGGGGACAGAGCGGCGACCCCCCGCAGGGAGAGGGGACAGAGCGGCGACCCCCGCAGGGAGAGGGGACAGAGCGGCGACCCCCCGCAGGGAGAGGGGACAGAGCGGCGACCCCCCGCAGGGAGAGGGGACAGAGCGGCGACCGCCCGCAGGGAGAGGGGACAGAGCGGCGACCGCCCGCAGGGAGAGGGGGACAGAGCGGCGACCGCCCGCAGGGAGAGGGGACAGAGCGGCGACCGCCCGCAGGGAGAGGGGACAGAGCGGCGACCGCCCGCAGGGAGAGGGGACAGAGCGGCGACCGCCCGCAGGGAGAGGGGACAGAGCGGCGACCGCCCGCAGGGAGAGGGGACAGAGCGGCGACCGCCCGCAGGGAGAGGGGACAGAGCGGCGACCGCCCGCAGGGAGAGGGGACAGAGCGGCGACCGCCCGCAGGGAGAGGGGACAGAGCGGCGACCGCCCGCAGGGAGAGGGGACAGAGCGGCGACCGCCCGCAGGGAGAGGGGACAGAGCGGCGACCGCCCGCAGGGAGAGGGGACAGAGCGGCGACCGCCCGCAGGGGGAGGGGACAGAGCGGCGACCGCCCGCAGGGGGAGGGGACAGAGCAGCGACCGCCCGCAGGGGAGGGGACAGAGCAGCGACCGCCCGCAGGGGGAGGGGACAGAGCAGCGACCGCCCGCAGGGGGAGGGGACAGAGCAGCGACCGCCCGCAGGGGGAGGGGACAGAGCAGCGGACCGCCCGCAGGGAGAGGGGACAGAGCAGCGACCCCCCGCAGGGAGAGGGGACAGAGCAGTGACCACCTGCAGGGAGAGGGGACAGAGCGGCGACCACCCGCAGGGAGAGGGGACAGAGCGGCGACCCCCCGCAGGGGGAGGGGACAGAGCGGCGACCCCCCGCAGGGAGAGGGGACAGAGCGGCGACCCCCCGCAGGGAGAGGGGACAGAGCGGCGACCCCCCGCAGGGAGAGGGGACAGAGCGGCGACCCCCCGCAGGGAGAGGGGACAGAGCGGCGACCCCCCGCAGGGAGAGGGGACAGAGCGGCGACCGCCCGCAGGGAGAGGGGACAGAGCGGCGACCGCCCGCAGGGAGAGGGGACAGAGCGGCGACCGCCCGCAGGGAGAGGGGACAGAGCGGCGACCGCCCGCAGGGAGAGGGGACAGAGCGGCGACCGCCCGCAGGGAGAGGGGACAGAGCGGCGACCGCCCGCAGGGAGAGGGGACAGAGCGGCGACCGCCCGCAGGGGGAGGGGACAGAGCAGCGACCGCCCGCAGGGGGAGGGGACAGAGCAGCGACCGCCCGCAGGGGGAGGGGACAGAGCAGCGACCGCCCGCAGGGAGAGGGGACAGAGCAGCGACCCCCGCAGGGAGAGGGGACAGAGCAGTGACCACCTGCAGGGGGAGGGGACAGAGCAGCGACCACCTGCAGGGAGAGGGGACAGAGCAGCGACCCCCCGCAGGGGGAGGGGACAGAGCAGCGACCCCCCGCAGGGAGAGGGGACAGAGCAGCGACCACCTGCAGGGGGGGGGGGGGGGGACAGAGCAGCGACCACCTGCAGGAGGAGGGGACAGAGCAGCGACCACCTGCAGGAGGAGGGGACAGAGCAGCGACCACCTGCAGGAGGAGGGGACAGAGCAGCGACCACCTGCAGGGGGAGGGGACAGAGCAGCGACCCCCTGCAGGGAGAGGGGACAGAGCAGCGACCCCGCAGACTCCGGAGCTCTCACCTGCACGGCCCCGGCCACCTCCACCGCTCCGGACACGCAGCCTCGCCTGCCGCTCCCCCAGGGTCTGACTCGCAGGAGGTTGTCCCGCAGCAGCCCGCACACCCGTCCGCCGCCCGCTGCCATGTCCCGGGCTGTGCTGGAGCTGAGCGGCCGATCTTCAGCTCTCACTCTCCAACATCAAACTCATCCAATCACAACTCACAGTCTCTCACAACCAATCATCATGGCGTCTGTCAACCCAACAGCCAATCACTTTCCGAGCTGTCAGAACAAGAACCAATCACAGTGCCGCCGCTTATCACACGGAGAGCCAATGAAAGTGTAGGCTGTCACACAAACAGCCAATGAGCGGCTACACTCACTTCCGGTCCCGGTGGTTTGTGTTGAGAGCGGGCTCCCCCTGCTGGCTGCTGGACACACTGCACTGGCGGCGGCTGTGCTGCCTGCGAGGATGGGGGATGAGCAGTAAAACTATCTTGTATTGTGACCTTGCGGTATTTCCGGTGAAATGTTGGTGTTAAATATAATAAAGTCTATTCTTCCTCCCTCATAAGTTAAGGCAACTAGTGGCAGCGAAGGTAAAATACGGCCCCCCCTCCCCTCTATCATCATGTTATACAACAGTGCCCACATTATTCTGCCATATACTGCTCACATAATACCAACATATAGTGCAATACATTACATAATACCGCCATACAGTGCTCACATAATGCCGACATATAGTGCAATACATTACATAACACCGCCATACAGTGCTCACATAATGCTGACATATAGTGCAATACATTACATAATACCGCTATACAGTGCTCACATAATGCTGACATATAGTGCAATACATTACATAATACCGCCATACAGTGCTCACATAATGCTGACATATAGTGCAATACATTACATAATACCGCCATACAGTGCTCACATAATGCTGACATATAGTGCAATACATTACATAATACCGCCATACAGTGCTCACATAATGCTGACATATAGTGCAATACATTACATAATACCGCTATACAGTGCTCACATAATGCTGACATATAGTGCAATACATTACATAATACCGCCATACAGTGCTCACATAATGCTGACATATAGTGCAATACATTACATAATACCGCTATACAGTGCTCACATAATGCTGACATATAGTGCAATACATTACATAATACCGCCATACAGTGCTCACATAATGCTGACATATAGTGAAATACATTACATAATACCAACATACAATGCTCACATAATGCTGACATATAGTGCAATACATTACATAATACCGCCATACAGTGCTCACATAATGCTGACATATAGTGCAATACATTACATAATACCGCCATACAGTGCTCACATAATGCTGACATATAGTGCAATATGTATGTATTAGGTACTGCGCGACATGTACCCCCTTTTGTTCTCGCTGCCTGTTCGGCACTATAGAGGTCCACAGTGAATAATACAGTGACTCACAGATTTTTAGAATTCCCGGATGTTCATCTGTGGAGGCTGTTCTTCTGCGTCCTTCTGGCTTTTTCTTTTTTCTCTATTTTCTTCTTTTAAGTGCCGTTCGGGATAGGGAAAGGTTTGGGGGGTTGAACCCTAGTTGTTATTTGTAATTTTCTTATATAAAATACAGAGCTTGCCCCGGCCGGTGGCACAGCTCGTGGTTTGAAAAAGCCGCTTGTTCGCGCTTGCACGGAGTGCTGCGTGACGTCACGGTAGTAGCTACGGTGAACCAGGAGGACCAAAAATGCCCCAACGCGTTTCGATTAGATCGCTAATCTTCGTCAGGGATGGCTATTCTGGCTCCTGGTGCTGCTTTTAAAGGTCCGTATCTCCTCCCTTCCTTAACCCCTTCATCCCTGGCACTCTAGTTTGATTACAATAGGGACTTTCGGGTCGGCAGCCCCGGGCCCAGCACCGCTGGGGGGGGGGCCCAACGCTGACCCGAACGCCCACATACTGCGGCGGGGCACGGGAGCGCATAGCTCCCTGCCCCGTCGCCGATCACCGCCATAGGCTTCAGGCCTTGTAGGCCTGAGGTCTATGCGGTAGTGAAATCCCGGCGCAGGCGTGCGTGATGACGTCATTGCGCGCCTGTGACGGGACGCAGCACTGTGACGCGCCTTCCTCTGCGAGCAAGCGCCTGGCCCTGGACATAGGTGAGTATTTATCTTTTCATTTTTTGTTCATTTTTTATTTTTTTATTTCATGTGCCTACTTGGGGGGGGGGGGGGAGGACACACAGGAGGACATATTAGGGAAGATAAATCGAGTACATGGGGGGGGCTGTATGGGGCCAAATTATTATGGGAGGGAATACTATGTGGGGGCAAATTTCTATATGGCGCAGTGTGGGGGCAAATTACTATGTGGGGGAAACTATTGTGTGGGGGCAGTGTGGGGTAATTGCTATGTGGGGCTGTTGCTCTTGGGGAGGCACTGTAGGGGCAATTCTATTATTTCTGGGGACACTATACAGGGATTATTACCTGGAGCACAATATAGGGTGTTATTATTACTGGGGGTAATTTATCAAACTTGTGTAAAGTAAAACTGTCTTAGTTGCCATAGCAGCCAATCAGATTCCACCTTTCATATTTGACAGCTCTTTTAGAAATCCAGTTCTACTTTACACCAGTTTGATAAATTACCCCAATTATATCTTTCAGGGTCACTATTTTTTCAGCAGTATAGTTCCTTGGGCATCGGGGGGCACAACGGGCACAGTATTAGGGGTGGCAGTATGATGACACTGTGGGGACACCAGGATGGGGAGGTTGATGGAAAAACGGAGAAATCTAACATGTCTGTGTAACAAACTGTAGAGACGAGATGCGGCTGAAAGAATTTGCCATGGTGGTCCGGGTTAAATGGAGGAGAAGAGGAAGGAGAAGGTCTACATGACAGGAGATGTCACAGGATGGAAGAGGTATGTGGTGCTGTATTCTCCTCCATGTCTTTTTTATTACAATTATATGTATTTTAAATTTGACGACCAAATGTTTCAGTTTAGGAGCCAATTTGGGGTATTTTTTTTTTGTCTGAAGATGTCATATGGCCTAAGAAGAGACTGTGGCGCCCATGAAGCACCGCAGCCTCTTCATACAAAAAAAAAAAACTAAACTAAAATGGTTAAACTGTTAGAGGGATGAGACGAGCAGACTGGATTACTGCGCATGTAGAAAGACCCCAGACCCCTACACAAACACTGACCCTACACTGGACTCCCAAATGAATGTAAACCTCAGACCCATGTGAGGGTCTGCAGATACTCACCGCTCCTCGTCACAGTATGGAGGCTGGTCAGGACCCTCTGCTTGGTCATTTGGAGCAGGCCCAGAATTTTGAGCCGGGGGTGCAGTGCTCCTGGGTGTGGAGAATAGAGATGAGCGAATTTAAAACTGTGCCTGTATAGCGGTGTAGAACACTGTGCCTGTATAGCGGTGTAGAACACTGTGCCTGTATAGCGGTGTAGAACACTGTGCCTGTATAGCGGTGTAGAACACTGTGCCTTTATAGTGGTGAAGAACACTGAGCCTGTATAGCGGTGTAGAACACTGTGCCTTTATAGTGGTGTAGAACACTGTGCCTGTATAGCGGTGTAGAACACTGTGTCTGTATAGCGGTGTAGAACACTGTGCCTGTATAGCGGTGTAGAACACTGAGCCTGTATAGCGGTGTAGAACACTGTGCCTGTATAGCGGTGTAGAACACTGTGCCTGTATAGCGGTGTAGAACACTGTGCCTGTATAGCGGTGTAGAACACTGTGCCTGTATAGCGGTGTAGAACACTGTGCCTGTATAGCGGTGTAGAACACTGAGCCTGTATAGCGGTGTAGAACACTGTGCCTGTATAGTGGTGTAGAACACTGTGCCTTTATAGTGGTGAAGAACACTGAGCCTGTATAGCGGTGTAGAACACTGTGCCTTTATAGTGGTGTAGAACACTGTGCCTGTATAGCGGTGTAGGACACTGTGCCTGTATAGCGGTGTAGAACACTGTGCCTGTATTGTGGTGTAGAACACTGTGCCTGTATAGCGGTGTAGAACACTGTGCCTGTATAGCGGTGTAGAACACTGTGCCTGTATTGTGGTGTAGAACACTGTGCCTGTATAGTGGTGTAGAACACTGTGCCTGTATAGCGGTGTAGAACACTGTGCCTGTATAGCGGTGTAGAGCACTGTGCCTGTATAGTGGTGTAGAGCACTGTGCCTGTATAGCGGTGTAGAGCACTGTGCCTGTATAGCGATGTAGAACACTGTGCCTGTATAGGGGTGTAGAACACTGTGCCTGTATAGCGATGTAGTAACACTGTGCCTGTATAGCGGTGTAGAACACTGTGCCTGTATAGCGGTGTAGAACACTGTGCCTGTATAGCGGTGTAGAAACACTGTGCCTGTATAGCGGTGTAGAACACTGTGCCTGTATAGCGGTGTAGAACACTGTGCCTGTATAGCGGTGTAGAACACTGTGCCTGTATAGCGGTGTAGAACACTGTGCCTGTATAGCGGTGTAGAACACTGTGCCTGTATAGCGGTGTAGAACACTGTGCCTGTATAGGGGTAGTAACACTGTGCCTGTATAGTGGTGTAGAACACTGTGCCTGTATAGCGGTGTAGAACACTGTGCCTGTATAGTGGTGTAGAACACTGTGCCTGTATAACGTGTAAAGCACTTGCCTGTATAGCGGTGTAGAATACTGTGCCTGTATAGTGGTGTAGAACACTGTGCCTGTATAGCGGTGTAGAACACTGTGCCTGTATAGCGGTGTAGAACACTGTGCCTGTATAGCGGTGTAGAACACTGTGCCTGTATAGCGGTGTAGAACACTGTGCCTGTATAGCGGTGTAGAACACTGTGCCTGTATAGCGGTGTAGAACACTGTGCCTGTATAGTGGTGTAGAACACTGTGCCTGTATAGCGGTGTAGAACACTGTGCCTGTATAGCGGTGTAGAACACTGTGCCTGTATAGCGGTGTAGAACACTGTGCCTGTATAGCGGTGTAGAACACTGTGCCTGTATAGCGGTGTAGAACACTGTGCCTGTATAGCGGTGTAGAACACTGTGCCTGTATAGCGGTGTAGAACACTGTGCCTGTATAGCGGTGTAGAACACTGTGCCTGTATAGCGGTGTAGAACACTGTGCCTGTATAGCGGTGTAGAACACTGTGCCTGTATAGCGGTGTAGAACACTGTGCCTGTATAGCGGTGTAGAACACTGTGCCTGTATAGCGGTGTAGAACACTGTGCCTGTATAGCGGGTGTAGAACACTGTGCCTGTATAGCGGTGTAGAACACTGTGCCTGTATAGCGGTGTAGAACACTGTGCCTGTATAGCGGTGTAGAACACTGTGCCTGTATAGCGGTGTAGAACACTGTGCCTGTATAGCGGTGTAGAACACTGTGCCTGTATATGCGGTGTAGAACACTGTGCCTGTATAGCGGTGTAGAACACTGTGCCTGTATAGCGGTGTAGAACACTGTGCCGTATAGCGGTGTAGAACACTGTGCCTGTATAGCGGTGTAGACACTGTGCCTGTATAGCGGTGTAGAACACTGTGCCTGTATAGCGGTGTAGAACACTGTGCCTGTATAGCGGTGTAGAACACTGTGCCTGTATAGCGGTGTAGAACACTGTGCCTGTATAGCGGTGTAGAACACTGTGCCTGTATGCGGTGTAGAACACTGTGCCTGTATAGCGGTGTAGAACACTGTGCCTGTATAGCGGTGTAGAACACTGTGCCTGTATAGCGGTGTAGAACACTGTGCCTGTATAGCGGTGTAGAACACTGTGCCTGTATAGCGTTGTAGAACACTGTGCCTGTATAGCGGTGTAGAACACTGTGCCTGTATAGCGGTGTAGAACACTGTGCCTGTATAGCGGTGTAGAACACTGTGCCTGTATAGCTGTGTAGAACACTGTGCCTGTATAGCGGTGTAGAACACTGTGCCTGTATAGCGGTGTAGAACACTGTGCCTGTATAGCGGTGTAGAACACTGTGCCTGTATAGCGGTGTAGAACACTGTGCCTGTATAGCGTGTAGAACACTGTGCCTGTATAGCGGTGTAGAACACTGTGCCTGTATAGTGTGTAGAACACTGTGCCTGTAAGCGGTGTAGAACACTGTGCCTGTATAGCGGTGTAGAACACTGTGCCTGTATAGGGTGTAGAACACTGTTCCTATAGCAGTGTACGAACACTGTGCCCTGTATAGTGGTGTCAGAACACTGTGCCTGTATAGTGGTGTAGAACACTGTGCCTGTATAGCGGTGTAGAACACTGTGCCTGTATAGCGGGGTAGAACACTGTGCCTGTATAGCGGTGTAGAACACTGTGCCTGTATAGCGGTGTAGAACACTGTGCCTGTATAGTGGTGTAGAACACTGTGCCTGTATAGCGGTGTAGAACACTGTGCTGTATAGTGGTGTAGAACACTGTGCCTGTATAGTGGTGTAGAACACTGTGCCTGTATAGTGGTGTAGAACACTGTGCCTGTATAGTGGTGTAGAACACTGTGCCTGTATAGGGTGTAGAACACTGTGCCTGTATAGCGGTGTAGAACACTGTGCCTGTATAGCGGTGTAGAACACTGTGCCTGTTATAGCGGTGTAGAACACTGTGCCTGTATAGTGGTGTAGAACACTGTGCCTGTATAGCGGTGTAGAACACTGTGCCTGTATAGCGGTGTAGAACACTGTGCCTGTATAGTGGTGTAGAACACTGTGCCTGTATAACGGTGTAGAACACTGTGCCTGTATAACGGTGTAAAGCACTGTGCCTGTATAGCGGTGTAGAATACTGTGCCTGTATAGTGGTGTAGAACACTGTGCCTGTATAGCTGTGTAAAACACTGTGCCTGTATAGCGGTGTAGAACACTGTGCCTGTATAGTGGTGCAGAACACTGTGCCTGTATAGCGGTGTAGACACTGTGCCTGTATAGCGGTGTAGAACACTGTGCCTGTATAGCGGTGTAGAACACTGTCGAATAGCGGTGTACTGTTCCTATAGGTAGAACACTGTGCTAGTGGTGTAGAACACTGTGCCTGTATAGTGGTGTAGAACACTGTGCATATATATAGAGGTGTAGAACACTGTGCCTGTATAGTGGTGCAGAACACTGTGCCTGTATAGTGGTGTAGAACACTGTGCCTGTATAGCGGTGTAGAACACTGTGCCTGTATAGCGGTGTAGAACACTGTGCCTGTATAGCGGTGTAGAACACTGTGCCTGTATAGTGGTGTAGAACACTGTACCTTGGAGTAACACGTATAGGGAGTCTGCTGTGGTAGTGAAACAATACTGTGAGTCAGTATGACATGCAGATGACAGGTGTCGCTCTTAGAATCACTGCACACTTCACTTATTAGAACAGTCACGGGGCCAAAACTGACCAAATAACTCCAGTGTGAACTCAGCCTTACAGGTCGATGTTGGCGCCAAGAAGAAGCGCACTCCTTATACACCGTCATCAGCTGATTCCACATAGATGTCTACAGAACCTGTTCTATAAAACGCTTATACAAGTAGAGCCCCCGACAGAGTGGAGAGGGGGTCAGCAGTAAGTTTGACGTCACTGATTATTTTGCATTTCCTCTGATCCGTTAGAACAATAACCCACAAAAAACGGATCCTGTCTGTGGAGCATCCGCCTTCACTCCGTCAGCATTTGGTCAGTATTCCATCAGTATTGCTAATGCCAAAAAAAACAGGAGTGGATCCAAAACAGAGATGACAGGTGAATGGAATATTTGCATGTCTTCTGTGTTTTGTACCCACTCCTGCTTTTGGCTACCAAATCATAAGCCAATTCTGATGGGACCATACAGGCCTTACAGCCGCTACACAGACAGGATCCGTTGTGCGTCTCATGTTTCCTTCCTTCTGACAGATCAGAAGAAGGTCAAATAAATGATGATGTCAGCCAGGCCGAAAGGGCAAACTAGTGGCCCAGTCATGAAGTGGGGAGGGTGGGAACAGCATGAGAAGTCCACAGAGTGGCCCAATGACAGTGGGGAGGTGGCAGCAGCATCAGGAGACCACAGAGTAACCCGGTGGCAGAGTGTGGAGGTGGCAGCAGCATCAGGAGACCACAGAGTAACCCGGTGGCAGAGTGGGGAGGTGGGTGGCAATACAAGTACCAGCTTAAGATGGTGTGTGAAAGAAGGAGCACTTGGCATCAGATGTGTGGCATCAGGCGGGTAACAGCATCAGAATAGTATCTGAGGCAGGTAGCCAGAACAAACATGTCTCTTTTGTCAAAGTGTTGGTGTGGCACCATGGATGATCTAGTCTGATACATCAGGCATTGGTGGGTGGAAATCCTGGCTGATCCACACCTGATTCATCTTGACAAAGGTCAGTCTCTCCACATTTTGGGTGGACAGGCGAGTTCTTCTTAGGGTAGCTATGGCCCCCGCTGCACTAAACACCCGCTCTGATTCCACACTGCTGGCAGGGCAGGAAAGCTTTCCCAGCGCAAACTCTGCCAGTCGCGGCCACAAATCCAGTTTGGCTGCCCAGTAGTCCAGCGGATCTTCAATGTGAGGTGGCAGAGTGCTGTCCAAGTATGCCACCACCTGCTGGTTCATGTTCTTCTCTGGGTCTAGATTCTGCTGCTAGTGACTCTAGACTCAAGTTGCTGCTGATGTAGCTGGAACTGCCAAAGAGAGATTAATTGCCAAAGAGAGTAAAACTAACCCTAAAATGTTCTTCAATTATATAAATGTTAAAAAGAATAAATCTGAGAGTGTCGGCCCTTTACAGAGTGATGAGGGGGGAGTCGCAGAGAGCGACGAGGAGAAAGCAAAGCTATTAAATATTTTTTTCTCCAATGTATTCACTGAGGAAAATGAACTGTCAGATGATATGCAGAATGTAAAAGTAAATTCCCCATTCAAAGTGTCCTGTCTGACCCAGGAAGAAGTACAGCGGCATCTTAAAAAGATTAAAATAGACAAATCACCAGGACCAGATGGCACACCCCCCCCGTATCCTAAGGGAATTAAGTAATGTCATAGCCAGACCCTTATTTCTGATATTTGCAGACTCTATACTGACAGGGAATGCCCCACAGGATTGGCGCATGGCAAATGTGGTGCCAATATTCAAAAAGGGTCCAAAAACAGAGCCTGGAAACTATAGGCCGGTAAGTTTAACATCTGTTGTGGGTAAACTGTTTGAAGGTTTTCTGAGAGATGCTATGTTAGTACATCTTAACGGAAATAAGCAAATAACGCCATATCAGCATGGCTTCGTGAGGGATCGGTCATGTCAAACTAATTTAATCAGTTTCTATGAGGAGGTAAGTTCTAGACTTGACAGCGGCGAATCAATGGATGTCGTGTATCTGGACTTCTCCAAAGCATCTGACACTGTACCACATAAAAGGTTAGTATATAAAATGAGAATGCTCGGACTGGGAGAAAACGTCTGTATGTGGGTAAGTAACTGGCTCAATGATAGAAAACAGAGGGTGGTTATTAACGGTACACACTCAGATTGGGTCACTGTCACTAGTGGGGTACCTCAGGGGTCAGTATTGGGCCCTATTCTCTTCAATATATTTATTAATAATCTTGTAGAAGGCTTGTATAGTAAAGTATCAATTTTCAAAGATGACACTTAACTGTGTAAAGTAATTTACACTGATGAGGACAGTATACTATATATATATATATATATATATATATACTACAGAGGACAGTATACTGTATATATACTACAGAGGACAGTATACTGTATATATACTACAGAGGACAGTATACTGTATATATATATACTACAGAGGACAGTATACTGTATACATATTACAGAGGACATGATACTGTATATATACTACAGAGGGCAGTATACTGTATATATACTACAGAGGACAGTATACTGTGTATATGTACTACAGAGGACAGTATACTGTATATATACTACAGAGGACAGTATACTGTATATATACTACAGAGGACAGTATACTACTACAGAGGGATCTGGATAGACTGGAGGCTTGGGCAGATAAGTGGCAGATGAGGTTTAACACTGACAAATGTAAGGTTATGCACATGGGAAGGAATAATGCAAGTCACCCGTACATACTAAATGGTAAAACACTCGGTAACACTGACATGGAAAAGGACCTAGGAATTTTAATAAACAGCAAACTAAGCTGCAAAAACCAGTGTCAGGCAGCTGCTGCCAAGGCCAATAAGATAATGGGTTGCATCAGAAGGGGCATAGATGCCGGTGATGAGAACATAGTCCTACCACTTTACACATCACTGGTCAGACCACACATGGAGGACTGTGTACAGTTCTGGGCTCCTGTAAACAAGGCAGACATAGCAGAGCTGGAGAGGGTCCAGAGGAGGGCAACTAAAGTAATAACTGGAATGGGGCAACTACAGGACCCTGAAAGATTATCAAAATTAGGGTTATTCACTTTAGAAAAAAGACGACTGAGAGGAGATCTAATTAATATGTATAAATATATCAGGAGTCAGTACAGAGATCACTCCCATCATCTATTTATCCCCAGGACGGTGACTGTGACGAGGGGACATCCTCTGCGTCTGGAGGAAAGAAGGTTTGTACACAAACACAGAAGAGGATTCTTTACGGTAAGAGCAGTGAGACTATGGAGCTCTCTGCCTGAGGAGGTGGTGATGGTGAGTGCAATAAAGGAATTCAGGAGGGGCCTGGATGTATTTCTGGAGCGTAATAATATTACAGGATATAGCTACTAGAGAGGGGTCGTTGATCCAGGGAGTTATTCTGATGCCTGATTGGAGTCGGGAAGGAATTTTTTATTACCCTAAAGTGAGGAAAATTGGCTTCTACCTCACAGGGGTTTTTTGCCTTCCTCTGGATCAACTTGCAGGATAACAGGCCGAACTGGATGGACAAATGTCTTTTTTCGGCCTTATGTACTATGTTACTATGTTACTATGATTGTTCTTTGTAATCTAACTTGTTTATTGGTCAACAGGTTGTTTGATTGGCAGAACAGGATTATTTGATTGATTAGTAAAAGAGGAGTATTTGATGTGGTAAAACTATAAGAATACAAATAGCAAGTATAAGTATAGATAGCATGTATAAGTATTAAGCATAGAATTGCATGTACTATAACATTACCTGTAATCAGTGAAAGCACATGGTAAAATGGCTGCCTGTACCCAAGATTATATGTCTATTTAACAAAAATAACAGCTTCCCTGAGTAATATTAACAGATAGCTGAACAGCTCTGCATAACATAATGTCCCTGAAACAAAGGTGGATCCCTTACCAGATATGCTTTTACAAGGATGGCGGAGTTTAAGAAGGAGATATGCAGGAGGACAGCGCTGTACTGTGTCCTGGAGACTTCTCTTTCCCAGGATGCTTTGCACTCCCCCAATGCTTTGCACCACCCACAATCCAGCAGTCTTAGCAACAAGAAAAACAAGGTGCAATACAATTGACCACCGCTAGATGGTGCTACAACCACATTAATCACATTAATCACTACAGAGATACTAAAACCCTGGCAGAAAGAAATACAATCATTTTCTAACCCTGCTGGGCAGTAGTGATGGACGAACATCGCCCGGGAACGGTTTGCGAATGTGAACGTGTGGTACGCGATCAAATGTTTGCGGCGGGCCTCATTGACTTTAATGTCAGGCGAACCTGAAAAACCTTCAGGTCAAATTTGCAGCCACCAATCACTTACTAGGCATGCACAAATAGTCCCACAACATGGACAGTGACACACCAGAGGGGGATCACTGGCAAAAATTCCATCCAAAAATATGTATTTTAACCAGGGGCCATTTTTATGCGTCTTAAAGGGAAACTCTCAAAAATGTGCCCTGCTGGAGCCTAGAAATTTTTATTTTAGGCAACGGGAGTACAGGCCTCAAAAGTTAGGCATTCACCAGACAGAAAACATCAAGTGATTATGTGGCTGGAGGTACATTAGGTGGTCACTGGATAAAAATGTTACTGTAGGCCAATACAGGCCCCAAAAATTAGGCATTCACCTGACAGAAAAGGCCTTTTATGCCGCTGTATATACATAAGACAAGAACCATTCTTTGTTCTGGGTGGTGGCGGATACGTGTGGGCTGGCATGAGGAAATGCAATTACACGAGGTGTTGAATTCCTCCGAGATCCATGCCTCATTCACTTTTAGAAATGTGAGGTAGTCCACACTGTCGCGAGCTAGGCGAGTGCGCTTATCGGTCACGATCCCCCCTGCTGCGATGAACGTCCTTTTGGAGAGGGGTTTGGGTTCCTGAAAACTGGGCCCTCTTCTCTATCGGCTACAGGCTCTATCGCACCTCAATGGGGAAGGGGCAGCTGTGCTGGGGAGAAGATGGCTAGAAGGTTGGAGGAGTGTTTAAACTAGGGACTGGGGGGGGCAATTACATTATAGGACGGGAAGATAGGGCAGATAGAGACCAGGGGCAAGGTAGTAGGACTGGGGGAGGAATGGAAGGAGGGACTAGAACAGCTCAGAAGGAAAGGTGTAGGGTAAAAAATATACATAAACCTCTCAAATGTATGTATACTAATGCCAGAAGGCTGACTAATAAACCGGGAACTGGAATTAGTGATGTGTGAGGAGGACTATGACATAGTGGGAATAACTGAGACATGGCTGGATGATAGCTATGACAGTGGGAATAACTGAGACACGGCTGGATGATAGCTATGACAGTGGGAATAACTGAGACACGGCTGGAGGATAGCTATGACAGGGGGAATAACTGAGACATGGCTGGATGATAGCTATGACAGTGGGAATAACTGAGACACGGCTGGATGATAGCTATGACAGTGGGAATAACTGAGACATGGCTGGATGATAGCTATGACAGTGGGAATAACTGAGACATGGCTGGATGATAGCTATGACAGTGGGAATAACTGAGACATGGCTGGATGATAGCTATGACAGTGGGAATAACTGAGACATGGCTGGATGATAGCTATGACAGTGGGAATAACTGAGACATGGCTGGATGATAGCTATGACAGTGGGAATAACTGAGACACGGCTGGATGATAGCTATGACAGTGGGAATAACTGAGACACGGCTGGAGGATAGCTATGACAGTGGGAATAACTGAGACATGGCTGGATGATAGCTATGACAGTGGGAATAACTGAGACATGGCTGGATGATAGCTATGACAGTGGGAATAACTGAGACATGGCTGGATGATAGCTATGACAGTGGGAATAACTGAGACACGGCTGGATGATAGCTATGACAGTGGGAATAACTGAGGCATGGCTGGATGATAGCTATGACAGTGGGAATAACTGAGACACGGCTGGATGATAGCTATGACAGTGGGAATAACTGAGACACGGCTGGAGGATAGCTATGACAGTGGGAGTAACTGAGACACGGCTGGATGATAGCTATGACAGTGGGAATAACTGAGACACGGCTGGATGATAGCTATGACAGTGGGAGTAACTGAGACACGGCTGGATGATAGCTATGACAGTGGGAATAACTGAGACACGGCTGGATGATAGCTATGACGGTGGGAATAACTGAGACACGGCTGGATGATAGCTATGACAGTGGGAATAACTGAGACACGGCTGGATGATAGCTATGACAGTGGGAATAACTGAGACACGGCTGGATGATAGCTATGACAGTGGGAATAACTGAGACATGGCTGGATGATAGCTATGACAGTGGGAATAACTGAGACGCGGCTGGATGATAGCTATGACAGTGGGAATAACTGAGACATGGCTGGATGATAGCTATGACATAGTGGGAATAACTGAGACATGGCTGGATGATAGCTCTGACAGTGGGAATAACTGAGACACGGCTGGATGATAGCTATGACAGTGGGAATAACTGAGACACGGCTGGATGATAGCTATGACAGTGGGAATAACTGAGACACGGCTGGATGATAGCTATGACAGTGGGAATAACTGAGACACGGCTGGATGATAGCTATGACAGTGGGAATAACTGAGACACGGCTGGATGATAGCTATGACAGTGGGAATAACTGAGACACGGCTGGATGATAGCTATGACAGTGGGAATAACTGAGACACGGCTGGATGATAGCTATGACAGTGGGAATAACTGAGACACGGCTGGATGATAGCTATGACAGTGGGAATAACTGAGACACGGCTGGATGATAGCTATGACAGTGGGAATAACTGAGACACGGCTGGATGATAGCTATGACAGTGGGAATAACTGAGACACGGCTGGATGATAGCTATGACAGTGGGAATAACTGAGACATAGCTGGATGATAGCTATGACAGTGGGAATAACTGAGACACGGCTGGATGATAGCTATGACAGTGGGAATAACTGAGACACGGCTGGATGATAGCTATGACAGTGGGAATAACTGAGACACGGCTGGATGATAGCTATGACAGTGGGAATAACTGAGACACGGCTGGATGATCGCTATGACAGTGGGAATAACTGAGACATGGCTGGATGATAGCTATGACAGTGGGAATAACTGAGACACGGCTGGAGGATAGCTATGACAGTGGGAATAACTGAGACACGGCTGGAGGATAGCTATGACAGTGGGAATAACTGAGACACGGCTGGAGGATAGCTATGACAGTGGGAATAACTGAGACACGGCTGGATGATAGCTATGACAGTGGGAATAACTGAGACACGGCTGGAGGATAGCTATGACAGTGGGAATAACTGAGACACGGCTGGAGGATAGCTATGACAGTGGGAATAACTGAGACACGGCTGGAGGATAGCTATGACAGTGGGAATAACTGAGACACGGCTGGATGATAGCTATGACTGGGCAGTTAATGTACAGGGTTACGAGTCTGTTTAGAAATGATCGTCAAAACTGGAGAGGGGGAGGGGTCTGCCTTTATGTAAAGTCCTGTCTAAAGCCCACAAACTGAGAAGATATACAGTCAGGTCCATAAATATTGGGACACCGACACAATTCTAACATTCCTGCCTCTATACACCACCACAATGGATTTGAAATGAAACGAACAAGATGAGCTTTACCTGCAGACTGTCAGCTTTACCCGCAGACTGTCAGCTTTACCTGCAGACTGTCAGCTTTACCTGCAGACTGTCAGCTTTACCTGCAGACTGTCGGCTTTACCTGCAGACTGTCGGCTTTACCTGCAGACTGTCTGCTTTACCTGCAGACTGTCAGCTTTACCCGCAGACTGTCAGCTTTACCTGCAGACTGTCAGCTTTACCCGCAGACTGTCAGCTTTACCTGCAGACTGTCAGCTTTACCTGCAGACTGTCAGCTTTACCTGCAGACTGTCAGCTTTACCCGCAGACTGTCTGCTTTTCCCTGCAGACTGTCAGCTTTACCTGCAGACTGTCAGCTTTACCTGCAGACTGTCAGCTTTACCCGCAGACTGTCTGCTTTTCCCTGCAGACTGTCAGCTTTACCTGCAGACTGTCGGCTTTACCTGCAGACTGTCAGCTTTACCCGCAGACTGTCGGCTTTACCTGCAGACTGTCGGCTTTACCTGCAGACTGTCGGCTTTACCTGCAGACTGTCGGCTTTTCCCTGCAGACTGTCGGCTTTACCTGCAGACTGTCAGCTTTACCCGCAGACTGTCGGCTTTACCTGCAGACTGTCAGCTGTAATTTGAGGGTATTTACATCCAAATAAAGTGACCGGTGCAGGAATTACAGCAGTTTGCATCTGTGCCTCCCACTTGTTAAGGAACCAAAAGTAATGGGGCAGAATAATAATCATAAATCAAACTTTCACTTTTTAATACTTGGTTGCAAATACTTTGCAGTCAGTTACAGCCTGAAGTCTGGAATGCATAGACATCACCAGACGCTGGTCTCATCCCTGGTGATGCTCTGCCAGGCCTCTACTGCAACTGTCTTCAGTTCCTGCTTGTTCTTGGGGCATTTTCCCTTCAGTTTTGTCTTCAGCAAGTGAAATGCAGCTCAATCGGATTCAGGTCCGGTGATTGACTTGGCCGTTGCAGAACATTCCACTTCTTTCCCTTAAAAACCTCTTTGGTTGCTTTTGCAGTATGCTTTGGGTCATTGTCCATCTGCTCTGTGAGGCGCCGTCCAATGAGCTCTGAAGCATTGGGCTGAATAGGAGCAGATAATATTGCCCGAAACACCTCAGAATTCATCCTGCGGCTTTTGTCAGCAGTCACATCATCAGTAAATACAGGAGAACCAGTTCCATTGGCAGCCATACATGCCCACGCCATGACACTACCACCACCATGCTTCACTGATGAGGTGGTATGCTTAGGATCATGAGCAGTTCCTTTCCTTCTCCATACTCTTCTCTTCCCATCGCTCTGGTACAAGTTGATCTTGGTCTCATCTGTCCATAGGATGTTGTTCCAGAACTGTGAAGGCTTTTTTAGATGTCGTTTGGCAAACTCTAATCTGGCCTTCCTGTTTTTGAGGCTCACCAATGGTTTCCATCTTGTGGTGAACCCTCTGTATTCACTCTGGTGAAGTCTTCTCCTGATTGGTGACTTTGACACACATACACTTACCTCCTGGAGAGTGTTCTTCATCTGGCCAACTGTTGTGAAGGGTGTTTTCTTCACCAGGGAAAGAACTCTTTGCTCATCCACCACAGTTGTTTTCCGTGGTCTTCCGGGTCTTTTGGAGTTGCAGAGCTCACCGGTGCGTTCCTTCTTTTTTAAGAATGTTCCAAACAGTTGTTTTGGCCGCGCCTGATGTTTTTGCTATCTCTCTGATGGGTTTGTGGTGTTTTTTCAGCCTAACGATGGCTTGCTTTACTTTTGGTTCCTTAACAAGTGGGAGACACATATGCAAACTGCTGTAATTCCTGCACCGTTCACCTGATTTGGATGTAAATACCTCAAATAAAAGCTGACAGTCTGCAGGAAAAGCACATCTTGTCCGTTTCATTTCAAATATATTGTGGTGGTGTATAGAGCCAAAATGTTAGAATTGTGTCGGTGTCCCAATATTTATGGACCTGACTGTAAGTGAGGGACATGAACATGTGGAGTCTCTGTGGGTAGAAATACATGGAGGCAAAAACAATAATAAATTACTAATAGGAGTTTACTATAAACCACCTAATATACCAGAGTCCACAGAAAATCTACTACTAAACGAGATAGAAGAGGCAGCAAATCATAATGAGGTGGTTATTATGGGGGACTTCAACTACCCAGACATAGACTGGGAAACTATAACCTGTACATCTCATAAAGGAAACAGGTTCTTGGCAATAAGCAAAGACAATTACCTCTCCCAACTGGTTCAGGACCCGACTAGAGGGATGGCCATACTGGACTTAGTATTAACCAATAGGCCTGACAGAACAACAGATGTGCAGGTTGGGGGACACCTGGAAATAGTGAACATAAAGTAATAACCTTCTAATTATATTTCAAACGAGCGTTTCTACAGGGAGGAACATGTATACCAAACTTCAAAAAAGCAAAATTTAGCCAACTAAGAGAGGCCATAGGCCGAACTAACTGGGACAAAGTCCTCAAAAATAAAGATACCGCCACAAAATGGGATATTTTTAAAAGCATCCTGAAATCTAATTGTGAAAGGTACATACCTTATAGGAATAAAGGGTTAAGGAACAAGAAGAAACCAATGTGGATAAATAGAACTGTAAAGAAAGCAATAAATGACAAAAAGAAAGCATATAAATCACTAAAACAGGGGGGGAGCGAAGAAGCACTGAAAAACTATAAGGAAAAAAATAGAATATGTAAAAAACAAATAAAAGCCGCCAAACTAGAGATCGAGAGATTGATTGCCAAAGAGAGCAAAACTAACCCTAAAATGTTCTTCAATTATATAAATGGTAAAAAGTATAAATCTGAAGGTGTCGGACACCTACAGAGCAATGAGGGGGAAGTTGCAGAGAGCGACGAGGAGAAAGCAGAGCTGTTAAATATTTTTTTCTCCACTGTATTCACTGAGGAAAATATGAAATGCAGAATGTAAAAATAAATTCCCCATTAAAAGTGCCCTGTCTGACCCAGAAAGAAGTACAACAGCGACTTAAAAAGATAAAAATAGACAAATCGCCAGGACCAGATGGCATACACCCCCGTATCCTAGGAGAATTAAAGTAATGTCATAGCCAGATCCTTATTTCTGATATTTGCAGACTCTATACTAACACAGATAGTGTTCCATAGGATTGGCGCATAGCAAATGTGGTGCCAATTTTCAAAAAGGGTCCAAAAACAGAGCCTGGAAACTATAGGCCGGTAAGTTTAACATCTGTTGTGGGTAAACTGTTTGAAGGTTTTCTAAGATGCTATCTTAGAGCATCTCAACGGAAATAAGCAAATAACGCCATATCAGCATGGCTTCATGAGGGATCGGTCATGCCAAACTAATTTAATCAGTTTCTATGAGGAGGTAAGTTCTAGATTTGACAGCGGCGAATCAATGGATGTCGTATATCTGGATTTTAGTTGATGGCACGGAAGCATAGGGTCGTACCACGTGAAGGCTGGTCAAAGCTTCGAAAGACTTCTTCCAACCTGTCCACAGGTTCTTTTTTCTCCATGGGAAGCGGATCATCCCAATCAGATGTCTCTGTGGTGAAGTCTCTTAACATCAGTTTACCTTGGATAGTAACAGGCGCTACGAATCCCAGAGGATCATATAAGCTGTTTATGGTGGACAGGACTCCTCTGCGTGTAAAGGGCTTTTCTTCCTTACTGATTAGGAAGGTGAATGTGTCTGCCTTTAAATCCCAGAGCAGACCGAGACTCTGCGTATGGAGCGTTTTGGGGACCGTTAATCTGTCCTCTAGCCTTATGAACGCGTTGTATGTCTCTTCCAAGGAGTAAGACTATCAGGGCTTTTGGGTTCAGTTCCGGTATCAGGTGAGCTATATACTTCAGGTGAGGGTGGTATGTTGCTACCTCTGGTGTAGGTATCTCAGACCTGTTGTCAGGAATGTGATTGCACTCCAGTATGGTTGGCAGGGACAAGCAGGTCTGACCATCTATGGACTCTACCTTGTACCCAGTAGCCTTCCTCCCCGCCATCTCAACGGTACCTGCACATGTCCTTAAGGAGTAGGGAGAACTGGACCCTACGATGTTGAAGGTGTCAAAGAAAGTGGATTTAGCTAAAGACCGGTTGCTTTGATCATCTAAGATTGGATATACATTGATCACCTTATCTCAGTGGCCGACCGGATAAACTCTGAGAAGACAGATTTTTGAGCAGGACTTCCTTCCTGCGAGTCCTTTAGAGATCTCTGTACAGTGAGAAGTGACTACTGCGGTGTCTAAGTCAGTGTCTATCTGCTTTCTGTCATGCTCCTCTGCCTGCGGTAATACCTGAGAGGGTGGTCCAGGGTGTAAAGCTGTGTTGTGTTCTGTGTTACCACATTCTGTGTATGTCACGCTGACCTTACAGTTCCTGGCAAAGTGCGATGTTGTCCTCTAAAGACTGAAGGCTCTGCATTTTAGTAGAGGATGTGTTTTTTTGTCCAGGGGGCATTCATTGGTAAGATCTTTGAGTTTGTTCTCTTCTTGAGAAGACCTAAATGGCCTGTAAGAAAAACCTGTGGAGGCAACATTAGTTTTGTGGACTACCACTGGTGTTTTATGAGGTTTGACACCAGGGGTAGTGGGACATGACAATGTAAAGTCAAAACTGGGATCATTTCTGATCCTTGCCTGTTCAGCGACGAAGTCTACAAACACCACAAAGGGGGGGGGGGGGGGGGAATGGTACATTATAAAACTGTTTATAATGGAAACCATGAGTGATCCACTTCTCCTCTAGATTATAAGGGAGTTTTTGGACACCTCTGGTGGTGTCCAGGAATGCTAGCCCTGGCAGATCTCCTTCTGCCTGAGCAACCTGTACCTCTATCAATAAGTCACTGAGTTCCCTGAGCTTCTGGTAACCCCTACCCACTATCTTGGGAAAATTATCCATTCTCTTATATTGAGCATTTTCTATAGCTTCTATTGACCCATAACACTCAAGTCTTTCCCACATCATCTTTAGGCCTTTGCCCGGATAGTTTTTGTTGATGTCTCTGATTCTTTTGGCATGTTCAGCAGACTCTCTTGCAAGCCACTTCACCAAGAGATCTAACTCCTCACTACAGGAAAGATCTAAGTCCCTTATGGCGTTTTTGAAGGAGGCTCGCCATGCCCTGTAGTTCTCGGAGCAAGCGGTGGACTTTATAAGTCCTTTGGTAACCAGTTCCCGTAGCAAAGAACTTAGCGAAGTCCATGATGGCCTGGTTAGCGCCAATACTACCCGGTGTGTTGCTGTTATGCTGCGTGTGTGGTGTATCACCATACCTTTTAGGGGTTTCTGGCTTAGGGCAGTCTGTATAATACCGTTCTGATGCGAAGGTTGTCCCTTTAAGTTGAAGCGAAGGTTGTAGCTTCTGTTCTGTAGGGCGGTAGTTGTGGTCAGCATCGTATTGTCACATATCGTCCTGCTGGAGGTACTGTGGTTCAAAGTAGGATCTTTGACACTCTATATAAGCTGGCTGATATACTGGATCATAGTTGTCATCTGTTTTGGGATGCTGATGGACATATTCTGAGACGCGCTGTGCTGGATCTTGTTGATCTAGGTTTGGCCCAAATACTTGGCTGTGCTTCTTGGATTCGGGAAACTCCAAGGCTTCTAGGAACTCTGCTTTGGCTACTGCGACTGCCACTTCTTTCTCTGCGGCGAGTTTTTCCTGTGACACCTGCAGGTGTACTCTCTCCTTTTCCACTGACGCTTACAGGCGTACTCTCTTCTTTTCCATTGACGCTTGGTAGAGTACTCTATCTTCCATTGACGCTTGGTGGCATACTCTCTCTTCCATTGACGCTTGGTGGCATACTCTCTCTTCCATTGACGCTTGGTGGCATACTCTCTTCTTCCAGTGACGCTTGTAGGCATGCTCTTTCTGTTTCTTGATCTACTTGCCTTAGCTTTAGTTGCATCTCTTGTTCAGCAAAGAAAGACCTTACTTTTGCAGCCTCCGCTTCTGCACAGACGAGAGCAGCCTTCTCTTTTATTGAGGACTTGCTAGAGCAGCTTGCTCGTGACCTGGTCCTGTATGATGATGCCTGGCTAGCAGACATTGTGTGCCTTTTTCTGGCTGCTTAATGTCTCTGTGCAGACTCAGTCTAGGTAGGAACAGACTTCAGCGGGGTCTGAATCATGCTGCACTTGCTGGGGGCTGCACTCTTCTTGTGATTGTATGGCAGCCGCTGCAATCGTGTACGCAGGACCACGTGTGCGATGGCCGCTCCGTATAGTCAGATCCACTATCGTTGGTGACTAGCATCTGTTTTACTGTTTGGTCTTCATACACGTTCGCAGAGTGTGCAGTCTGACATTCAGCATAAACCATTCCTATCTTCCAAATAAGAGGACTGTTCTTTGTAATCTAACTTGTTTATTGGTCAACAGGTTGTTTGATTGGCAGAACAAGATTATTTTATTGATTGGTAAAACAGGAGTATCTGATGTGGTAAAACTATAAGAATACAAATAGCAAGTATAAGTATAGATAGCATGTATAAGTATTAAGCATAGAATTGCATGTACTATAACATTACCAGTAATCAGTGAAAGCACATGGTAAAATGGCTGCCTGTACACAAGATTACTTGTCTATTTAACAAAAATAACAGCTTACCAGATATGCTTTTACAAGGATGGTGGAGTTTAAGAAGGAGATATGCAGGAGGACAGCTCTGTACTGTGTCCTGGAGACTTCAATTTCCCAGGATGCTTTGCACTCCCCCAATGCTTTGCACCACCTATAATCAAGCAGTCTTAGCAACAAGAAGAACAAGGTGCAATACAATTTACCACTGCTAGATGGTGCTACAACCACATTAATCACTACAGAGATACTAAAACCCTGGCAGAAAGAAATACAATCATTTCCTAACCCTGCTGGGCAGAACAACTTGCCAGCCTAGCGGAGGAAGCGGCGCACACATCTCCTCCACACCTTGGCTGGCCAGTAGCTGCTGACTGTCCTCTAGTACTTCGTCCTCGCTGTATAGTGGGGCTGAGCCCACAGCATATAATACTTCTCTGGCTGAGGGAACAGAAAAGGACAGAGGCAGGTTGAGGACAGGTGAGGGCACAGGCCTGCTCCCGGGCCATGCCAAGTAAGGGTTGTGTCTGATGAACCCACCGACTGTTGTCTGGGGGTGTCTGATGTCACTTGGGACGAAGTGGATGATCGAGTCAACCATTCAAGAACCTCTGGGTTGCTGGTCAAGACACGACCGCTAGATGACACCAGGAGCTCAGGCCTCTGGAAGTGACTCCTGCTGCCACGGCCCCTTATTCTGCTGCGACCTGTGCCTGCGCCAGAAACATTTAGGCCTCTGCCCCTCCCCTGTGCAGGGCCGGGCACTTCTCTGTCTGACATACTGTTAGATCAAATAAATACATAAAAAGGAAATTAAAAACACCTCCAAAAAGGCTAATAAGCCCTTTTTCCCCACTAATACAAGCAAAAAAATGCTTTAGAACATATAACTGCACCGCACAAGGGCAAATAAGACATAAATATTCCCCTGTTATAACCCCTGTTAATGGCGGTATCACACAGCACCTGCACCCCAATAACAAGAACAGTTTGCTGGAAGTACAGAGCTGTATAATGACAATGTGGATCTGCAGTCAGTGCAGCAAGGTGTAATAGGATTGTTCCTATTACCCAGTCTGTAACCTCCCCTACTGAACCCTGTTCTGCTTCAATACTGTGGAATGATTCCTCCCTATCCTTTCCTTACACTTCTAATGCTCTTTCCCTAAACTTGTAAATCGTTTTTTTTAGCACAATGAAGTCTTTCCTAGCACTGTCCCTAGCGCCTGCTGATGTCTCTCCCTGCACTAAATACACTGGAAAATGGCAGAATCCAAGATGGCTGAGGCTATTTATAGGGCTGTGACATCACAGGGCTGGCTGCTGATTGGCTGCATGCATGGCATTGTGGGTGATCCTTCATTCCCAGAGTTCCTTGCTCCATGTCCTCACACATGCAGCAGCCATTTAAGGAAAAAATGTGATTCGTTATCACGAAGCTTCAGGAATTTCACATTTGGTGCAAATCAAATTTTTCCTGAATTTCGGATCGAATTCCACTTCGTCAACTTCAATTCGCCCATCTCTAGTGGAGAACGTCATGGCAGCCAGTCCTCCGGGAGCGGAGGTGTTTGGAGGGGAGCAGAGGAGAGGGACAAAAGGATCTGGAGATGGCAGTGGTGTGCTAATGGGAGGGTCCTAGGTGCCTGCTCTCAGTAGGGTGCCAGAAGCAATAAGCTGGAGCGGCGGGGAACTGCGGTCCTGTTACTCACTGACCACTCAGCTCCCTGCTCTCCTCTTCTTCAGGCCTTCTGCCCCCTGCTCCACCATTCAGCCTGCAGGCACAGATTGCGCTGTAGGCCTGTGTGGGAGGAGCCTGTCCGGGAATCTGCTTAAGCTCCTCCCACACAGTGCTGCAGCGCGATCTGTGTTTGCAGGGGAGAGAGGACTGTGAGCTTCAGGAATGGTGAGTAGGTACTGTTTTTCATTTTATTAACCCTAAGGGGGCACAGAGGGCTTTACTACCGTGAAGGGGGCACAGAGGGCATTACTATTGTGAAGGGTTCACAGAAGGCATTACTATTGTAAAGGGGGCACAGAGGGCATTACTATTGTGAAGGGTGCACAGAGGGCATTACTATTGTAAAGGGGGCACAGAGGGCATTACTACTGTGAAGGGGGCACAGAAGGCCTTACTACTGTGAAGGGGGCACATAGGACATTACTACTGTGAAGGGGCACAATGGGCATTAATACTATGAAGGGGGCACAGAGGGAATTACTACTATGAAGAAGGCACAGAGGACATTACTACTGTGAAGGGGGCACAGAGGGCATTACTACTACAAAGGGACACAGTGTCACGGACGGTGAGACTGGCAACACGTGGTTTGATCTGACATGTTTTCCATTTGGATCAAATGACGTCTGTGTTGTTTCTGGTGCTTGCCGCACCTTCTTTCCCCAGGAGTGGCTAGTTGGGTCATTTAACCTTCTCTATTTATTGTTGTTTCTCCCACTGTGCTGTGCAGTTTATAGCTTCTGGTGTAGTTGTGGATAGCTGGTGTGTGGATCTCGGCTGAGTTCCTAGTGCTGCCATAGCCACTTGAAGTTAAGTGTTTTCTTTCCCTTTTGTATTTTGTTTGGATTATTTTGTGTGTTGCATTTCACTGTCTTTTGTATTAAGGCTTCAGGTAGTCCTTCCTTTTGGAGGAACAGGTTGTCTCAGTCCTGACATTAGTACCAGGGTCCTATAGGGCTAGATAGGACTCTAGGTATTCCGGTGTATGAACTCACCTACGGTACCTCTAGGGTCTGTTCATACTGGTAGTTAGTCAGGACTTTGATTAGGGTTTTACTAGGAGGTGTCCATCTCCTTTCCCTAGTTTCCAGGCCTTATTCTCTCATCCCTTTCTCTCTTATGTTCGGTGTCATGTTTCCCTCTCACACCTGAACGTGACATTATAAACCGCCAAAACCGTAATTTTTTTGCTTGTTTCAGTACAGCCATGGATCCTATTGCTGCACTGGCCAGACAGCTGTGTGAGATTGTGGATAAGCTCTGCCTGTATGATATTTATGTTTAAATTGTATTGGAGCTGTCATTTGGCATTCCGGGCACTAGAGGCCACTGTTTTGCAGCACAGTCTGGGATCTGCATATGCAAAGCAGATGATGACTCATGCTTCTGTGTGAACCAGGAAGTGTTGATCTGACATGGTGGAAGGATTGTGCTGTGAGGGACTGAATCCGATTCCATCCTGGCTTGCGGATGTCCGGCAGTGAATGGACACTCAAAGGAAGGAGAGTATCTGCCGTCCCCTGTCTGGATACAGCTCTTTGAAAGAGAGGTTGTCCCAGGAAGACCAGTTGCAGTGTTTGGACAGAAAACCTTATCATCAAGCAAGGCCGCACGGTTGCTGAGAGCTTGGTGGCCATCCCGGGTAAGCGGCATCCTAGGGCCCAGAACGGACGCAGGTCAGTACACCTGATTACCAATTGTACTTTACTGTTTGGCGCCTAAAGTAACAGAGACTAGCCTAGGCCTTGTATTAGCTAGTTAGATAGAGTTATAGCTTTGTTAGGCCTTACTGTACTGGACTGCAGCGCAGTAATTGACTTGCAGGCTCTGCTGCGTCTGCCACCGGTTAGGTGTGTCCCCTATAGCGGCACAGTATGACTTGTAGGCTCTGCTGTTTACGCCAACGGGCTAGGCCTGTCCCTCGGACAGGGACGGTGACTGTGGGCCTGGGGTATTACTTATACTGTTTGTACTTGTGTTAATACTGTTTCCAAAGTAAAGTTTATATTCTTGCATATAAAGCTGGTGTCAGTGTCGCTTTCCTTGTCTGTGACTTTGCTGTATCCTGAGGAGCCCACCCCGGTACACGGCTTACAACTTGGCGTAGTCGGCAGGATACAGCGACCGTTATGGACGGGAACGTGGCGGGAGATCATCCCCCGGCGCCAGTGGTGCCGGATCAGGACCCAGCCCAGGGTGCACGGGCGCAAGTCCAGCTTGCCCCCAACAATATGGCTACCCCAGTAGGATACATCCCTGTAGGGGCACTGCTGCGTCATCTGCCAAAGTATGATGGTAGAAACATGACATTGCAGGACTGGACTGAAAGGGTGCGAAGTGCAATTAAAATGTGTAACCTGACCCCCGAACTGCGGGCTGAGGTTGCGTTGGGAGCCCTAGAGGGTGACGTCAGGCGGACAGTGATGGTAAGGCCTGACTCCGAGAGAGATACCCTATAGAAGATATTCTCCCTGCTAGAGAGAGCCCAAGGGGGCGGGCCAAAGTGGTACGGTTATGGAGTCAGTTCTTTAACCGACCCCAGCGAGAGGGCGAGACCCTGATGCAATATTCCAATGCTCTACAGGAGACACTGAATGAGATACAACGACGAGACCCTGAGGCCATGGGTGCCTTCTGGGTGGTGGACCAGCTTCTACGAGATCAGTTCATAGTGGGGCTCTCCAATAAATTCTTACAAGATAAATTACAAGAGATGACCCGAACAATTGCCGATATAACATTCATGCACGCATGTTACAAGGGACCAGCCGGGGTCTGAAGAATTGGAGTCCTTAAAGGATATGGTCCAGGCCCTGCGGGCGGAATTGAAAGAGCTCCGGCTGTAAGTATCCCAGATGAAGGCAGAACCGTCCCGGCCTCCGGAAACGGTCCCCGCACCTCGTGCCACTCCACCCAGAACAACCCCGGTGAGGGGGCCGGTCAGAAGAGGGCCCCTCTGTTGGGCTTGCCGAAAGTACGGCCATATGGCCAGAGAGTGCCCAGAACAGGAAGCGTCTGAGCCGACGTTAAACTTCTGACCGCTGCAGTAGCTGGGCGTCCTGCGGCGGTGCACTAGAAGTTAAGCCCTCTGCGTGAAGAACGTGATCTGTATGCCAGCAGCCCCGTATTAGAAGCCGAGTTGGAAGGCCGAAAGGTCTGCTGCCTAGTTGATACAGGGTCAGAGTGCACCCTAATGCCTGTGGAGTTCTTCGAGAGACACTTCGGGCATATGATGGAGCCCGAAGATGGGAGCATCATCAGGCTGACGGATGCTGATAATAGAGAGATGGATGTTCGAGGGATAGTCTGGATGCGGGTCCGACTGTTTGGGCAAGACATTGGCAAGAAAGGGGTCGTGCTGGTGGACCATTCGTCCCGGAAAGGAATGGACGTGACCCTGGGCATGAATATACTGAGAGACCTAGACCATCAACTCTATGCCAAGGAAGGGCCGAAGTACTGTCAACGGGCCACTGCACACCGGCCTACCCAGAAGGTCCTACAACAAATGGTGAGGAGCTGTAGCCTGCAAAAGAGTAACCTGTCCGGACAGGCCATTGGAGACGTGAGGGTGCTACAGAGGACTCCGTTGAAGATCCCACCTCGACAGGAGCGAATATTGATGCTGCCAGTGGGGGCTGGGCGATGACTGAATGGACTGGAGGTCCTAAACGAGCACGCTTATCAAGAAGAAACGCAGATTCGCCCACTGGTAGCCCGGGCCCTCGCCGTTGTGAAGGACGGATGTGTGCCTATACGTTGCTGTAATGTTGAGGACTGCGAATTAACCATCCCTGCAAACACCCTGCTGGCCAAAGTTTATGTGTCCGAAGGGGGTATCGCTCGACGAAGGGGCTTCACGCTGCAGCCGGATAAGAAATCAGCCTGGACCTATGCTGTGGAGATCCATTCAAGGGAAACCCTGACAGCGGAGTGGAA
The DNA here is from genome assembly GCF_014858855.1 of Bufo gargarizans. Taxonomy (NCBI): domain Eukaryota; kingdom Metazoa; phylum Chordata; class Amphibia; order Anura; family Bufonidae; genus Bufo; species Bufo gargarizans. Next base: position 534,935,172 of record NC_058083.1, on the reverse strand, counting down.
CGGTCGAGTGATCATGGCCTGTATGGGGGAGGACTGCAGAACCCTGACCCCGGGGGAACAAAAGCTGCTGGAAGACACCCTCTGGGAATTTCAGGAGGCCTTCTAAAGACATGATGAGGACTTTGGGTGTGCTACTGCCATCGAACATGAAATCCCAACCGGAGATGCCGCGCCGATCAGGGAACGTTACCGGCAGATCCCACCTAAGATATATCAGGAGGTGAAAGACATGGTGGCCAGCATGTTGGAGAACTGGGTGATCCAGGAGAGTCACAGTCCGTGGGCTGCTCCGGTAGTCTTGGTGCGGAAGAAAGACGGGAGTCTCCGGTTCTGCGTGGATTATCGGAAGCTGAATGCTCAGACCGTCCGGGATGCCTACCCCCTTCCACGGATTGAGGAGTCATCATCATCCCTAAGCCAAGCAAAGTTCTTCTCAACTCTTGACCTGGCTAGTGGGTACTGGCAGGTGCCGGTGGCCAAGAAGGATAAAGCCAAGACGGCCTTCATTCTACCTATGGGACTCTACGAGTTCAACCGGATGCCCTTTGGCCTCTCCAATGCTCCGGGGACATTTCAGCGATTGATGGAACACTGTCTGGGGGACCTCAACTTTGAATCAGTATTGATATACCTGGGTGACATAGTAGTGTTCGGGGCTTCCTTTGAAGATCACCTCCAGAAGCTGCGACAAGTCTTGGGACGGCTACGAGACCATGGGCTCAAGATCAAGCCAAAAAAATGCCAACTGTTCCGACAGCAGATAGAGTACTTAGGACATGTGGTCACCCACGAGGGGGTAAAACCGGCCCCCAGCAAGGTGGAGGCTGTTCAGAAGTGGCCCGGCCAAGTACGCTACGGGAGGTACGGGAGTTTGTGGGACTGGCTGGCTACTACAGGAGGTTTATACCCAAATTCGCTCATCTGGTGGGGGGCCTCGTCCGTTGAACGAGTTGCTAAGAGGCACGGCTGGGGGCCCGAAGAAACGCCCCGTCGACTAGGGGCCCCGACAACAAGAGGCATTTGAAGCGGTGAAAGAGGCGCTGTCCAATGCGCCAATCCTGGCTTACGCGCGGTTTGATACCCCATTCCTGCTGTATACTGATGGAAGCCTACATGGTCTGGGGGCCGTGTTGTCCCAAGTCCAGTATGGACGGGAGAGAGTCATCGCCTATGGGAGACGGTCCCTAAGAGAGTCAGAACGCAACCCTGATAACTAGCTCCTTTAAACTGGAACTGCTGGCACTGGTGTGGGCCATGACCGAAAGGTTTGCAGAATACCTGACTGGTGCAGAAGTGACCGTGATGATGGACAACAACCCGTTGGCACACCTGGAGAATGCCAAGCTCGTGTCACGGCCATGTCTATGACCGTGACTCTTCAACCGCATGCGATTGTCAGCGGTTTGGTTTTGTTGTCAATCACAGGCGAGGGCAGTGGTATTTGCCTCACCTGTGGTTGCCGCTGACAACGCGATGTATGTGGCAGCTTTCCTGCTGTGCATGCGGTTGCACCTAGCAACCTCTAGGTTAGGTGTGTGTGTATTGTGTTCACTGTGTTGTTTGTCTGTGTGCACTCTGTGTAGTGTGTTGTGTGCACTGACACTTTTCCTGCACTGTTGTTGCCCGTGGCAACGTTTGGCTGTCCTTACATGTGGTGGCAGTGTCCCGGCCTCCGGGCTATCTCCCAGGACACGGTTGCCACCCATGTCGTTGCCAGCGGCAACAACCACAGTGTGTTGGTACTGTTGGACACTTTTCCTTTAAGTGATGTTTCCCTTCTCTGGTGCTGGAAGGGTTAACTCCCTTCCCAGTGTGTGTGTGAGGCACTGGGTGTGTCTGACCCTTGGGTGTGGCCTCTTAGGCCTATAAAGCCTCTCACTTTACCATGGCTCAGTAGGTTGCTTCAGTCATGCTTTGCTGTAGCAGCCTCCTGTGATTTCCTCCTTGTAAGGGCCACCCTTCCGGTCATAGGTTTAAGTTTGTGTGATGTTCAGTTTATGTTTTCCTTTACTTTTCTGTGCAGCTATGGATCTGGGTTCCTGTGTGTGGATGTGTGTGTGCTGAGTTATATTTGTATTGTTTGTGGTCTCTAGCTTGACTGCACACGGACCCAGTCAGCAAGGCTGTGGCAGGTGGCTGGAACTAGTGCAGCACCTGCCATATCCATAGGCCTGTTGATGTTTCCTTCTTCATGCTGCTTGGCCAAGGAGACTCCTGCTCCTCCGTGTCTAGGAGGAGTGGGTTGTCTTACTCTGTTCTCTAGTTCAGGGCCGACTTGAGGGCTTGTAGGGACTATAAGGTTCCAGCGTATGAGCCCTCCTACCATCAAGGTCGGCTCATACTGACAGGAGACAGGGTCAGCGTTAGGGACGCAATAGGAGGTGACCTGCTCCCTAACTCTGTGGTCCTGGCCAGTAGCGACCGGACATCCACCATCATCGCACGGCTGAGGATTTCCCCCATCCTCAGCCGTGACAGCTCGGTGCACTTGAGCAAAGATGGTTGGCCCGCCTTTCTAAGTACCAATACCGCATCAAGTTCCGGTCCGGTAGGGAGAATGGCAATGCCGATGCACTCTCTCGAGTTCCAGTAGGACAGTCGACTCAGAGCGCCGATGAGGAGTTAGAGGATACTGAAACTCCTGACCTTGGTCGCTTACCTCTGTTCCCGGATGTGGCACATTCAAGTGGGGTGGCATCTGGAATGACGCTGGTGCTGGGGAAAACGTTGACTGATTGGGAGAGAGTCCAGGATAGCTGCCGAGACTTGTGGAAAGTGAAAGAATGGGTTCGGAGCAAGATCTGGCCTCGGCCAGAAGAACGAGCCTGCCTGACCCCAGAGGGTCAGAAGTTGTTGAGGCAGTGGGATAAGCTGACAATTACCCAGAGCCTCCTGTGCCATATCGTATACTTACAGTCAGAGCTGCAGTAACGGCAACAGATTGTCATTCCCATGTCGTTGGGACCGGAGGCCGCCAGGAAAGCTCATGAAAAGGGAGCTCATTTTGGGAGTGACAAAACGTTCAAGTGGCTCCAACGGCTGGTATACTGTCCAGATCTGGCCGACATGGTGGCCGCGGCATGTCTTAAGTGTCGATCCTGTGGGTTGAGTAAGAGTACTGAACAGCGGGCTCCTGTGCAGACCATCCGCACCTCAGCGCCCCTAGAACTTCTGATGATCAATTATATACAGATTGGATACTCTACCTCGGGACACTCGTACTGTCTAGTCATGACAGATCACTTTGCCAAGTATGCTGTGGCTGTGCCCACCAGAGACCAAACCGCAGAGGCGGCCACCGAAGCTGTTTGTAAACACTTTATACAGGTGTTCGGGTGTCCACAGAGGATAGATTCTGACCAGGGAGCATGCTTTCAGGGTACTCTAATGAATAAACTGTACCAACTGTATGGGATTGAACGCTCCCGCACCACTCCGTATCACCCACAAGGAAACGGGACGTGCGAGCGCTTCAATCGCACCTTGCTTCACATGCTGCAGACTCTGGAAGACAGTCAAAAAGCCCAGTGGTCTGCGTACCTACCTGAGTTGATGTGGGCCTATAACAACAGAGTACACAGTACCACCGGATACTCTCCACATATGCTCATGTTTGGACGAGCCGTACGGGAGATTGAAGATCTCCACATGCCCAACGCGATGGAGACCCCACCGAGATGTAGGAGCACCGCCGCCGGCTGAGAGCGGTCCACAAGGTTGTGGGGGAGAGCCTGGGACAGGTGGTACACCCTAACCCGAGACCAGTGCAGAAAGATGGGTATGTCCCTGGTGATCGGGTGATGGTCAAAGCCAAACGGCCGTCAGGGAAGTTGAATGGACGGTGGGAGGCAGTTCCATACACGGTGAAGAGAAGGGTAGACCCCGCTATTCCGGTCTATGAGGTAGAGCCAGTAGGGACAGGGGGACCCTCACGGAACTTACACCGTAATATGTTGAGACGTTGCAATTTTGATGAGCCGGTGTGAGTGGAGGGGGTGCCTTCTCACGCTCAGGGTATGGAGGAAAGTCCCTCAGATGATGAAGAGGAGGAATGGTGGGTCGTCCCCGCCCAAGTGTCCACAGAGGTTCCGGGCCATGGCAGGTTTGCCACCCAGATGCAATGCTGAGCAATCAACAGCTCCTCTCTTGTCAAATATGCCTGATGCCCCCAGTATTTCTGAAACCCCCAATCTGAGAAGGTCAGCGAGGCCCAATGCTGGTGTGCCTCCACAGCGCTATGCCCAGACTTCTAGTGGGGTGGCATGTGAGATTGTGGATAAGCTCTGCCTGTATGATATTTATGTTTAAATTGTATTGGAGCTGTTATTTAGCATTCCGGGCACTAGAGGCCACTGTTTTGCAGCACAGTCTGGGATCTGCATATGCAAAGCAGATGATGACTCATGCTTCTGTGTGAACCAGGAAGTGTTGATCTGACATGGTGGAAGGATTGTGCTGTGAGGGACTGAATCCGATTCCATCCTGGCTTGCGGATGTCCGGCAGTGAATGGACACTCAAAGGAAGGAGAGTATTTGCTGTCCCCTGTCTGGATCCAGCTCTTTGAAAGAGAGGTTGTCCCAGGAAGACCAGTTCCAGTGTATGGACAGAAAACCTTATCATCAAGCAAGGCCGCACGGTTGCTGAGAGCTTGGTGGCCATCCCGGGTAAGGCCACTGTTTTGCAGCACAGTCAGCACACTCTGGGATCTGCATATGCAAAGCAGATGATGACTCATGCTTCTGTGTGAACCAGGAAGTGTTGATCTGACATGGTGGAAGGATTGGGTTGTGAGGGACTGAATCCGATTCCATCCTGGCTTGCGGATGTCCGGCAGTGAATGGACACTCAAAGGAAGGAGAGTATTTGCTGTCCCCTGTCTGGATCCAGCTCTTTGAAAGAGAGGTTGTCCCAGGAAGACCAGTTCCAGTGTATGGACAGAAAACCTTATCATCAAGCAAGGCCGCACGGTTGCTGAGAGCTTGGTGGCCATCCCGGGTAAGCGGCATCCTAGGGCCCAGAATGGACGCAGGTCAGTACACCTGATTACCAATTGTACTTTACTGTTTGGCGCCTAAAGTAACAGAGACTAGCCTTGTATTAGCTAGTTAGATAGGGTTATAGCTTTGTTAGGCCTTACTGTACTGGACTGCAGTGCAGTAATTGACTTGCAGGCTCTGCTGCATCTGCCACCGGTTAGGTGTGTCCCCTATAGCGGCACAGTACGACTTGTAGGCTCTGCTGTCTATGCCAACGGGCTAGGCCTGTCCCTGGGGTATTACTTATACTGTTTGTACTTGTGTTAATACTGTTTCCAAAGTAAAGTTTATATTCTTGCATATAAAGCTGGTGTCAGTTTTGCTTTCCTTGTCTGTGACTTTGCTGTATCCTGGGATCCAGAGACCACAGGCTGCTGGTCCTAGTGGTGGTGGTGGTTACCAGGCCTGTCTCGAGCCTAAAGTTGCCCTCCTGGACAGATTCTCTGGTGGAGGCGATAATTTAATTTTGTTTAGGGAGGCATGCAAACTGTATTTTAGGCTACGTTCACACTCATCTGGGGATGAGAGTCAGAGAGTCGGTGTGGTTATTTTGTTGCTTAAAGGGGATGCTCAATCATGGGCTTTTTCTGTGCCGACTGGATTGCAGTCTCTCCGGTCGGTGGATTAATTTTTAAAAGTTCTGGGTCTCATCTATGATGACCCGGATTGGACCTCCCTGGCTGAGACCAAACTACGTGGCCTTCGTCAACGAGAGCGTTCTGCTGAGATATATTGCTCTGAGTTTAGGAGGTGGGCTACGGATACTGAGTGGAACGATCCGGCTCTCCATAGTCAGTTTTGTCTGGGATTATCAGAGAGGCTGAAGGACGCCTTGGCCTTTCATGAGAATCCTGAGTCTCTGGAAGCCGCTATGTCTCTGGCTATACACATGGATAGACGCCTGAGAGAGAGATCTAGGGGCCCCCACTCTCAGGATGTACTATCACATAACATATCGTCATCCTCTGACACTTTGGGTGAAGATTCTCCTGGGTTTATGTCTAGGGAGGAACTCATGCAGTTAGGGGGAGCTACTTTTGGATCTGCTTTTAAGCGTATTAGTCGTAGGAAGGGTGTGTGTTTTTACTGAGGACAAAAGGGACATTTTATCGATATGTGTCCATACATTCAGCATATGGGGGGGGACGTCTAATTCCCATCTGACTCTTGGAGGGGTGGGAGCAGAGTCAGAAAACGTGCATTTGTGTTTGACTGGTAGTACCCGATTTCTCCTGACTGCTGAGGTGGCGCTAGAGTCAAAGACTGTGGGAATTGAGGTGTTTATCGACAGCGGGGCCGTGGTGAACCTGATTGATGCTTAGTTTTTCCGTATGCACGGGTTGTCTCCAAGTGCATTAGAGAAAAACATTTCTATTTTTTCTATTGATTCTGCACCTCTAACTCAGAAGTGTTTATCTCAGATGGTGCATGATATTCGATTAAGAATGGGTGACTTTCATCAGGAGTTCATCTCGTGTTTTGTGTTGAAGGGTCTCCCTACTCTGGTGGTTCTGGGTTTACCGTGGTTAAGCAAGCACAATCCAACCATCGATTGGCAAGCTAGACAGATTCTGGATTGGGATGATTATTGCATTGACAATTGTCTGAATACATCTTTTTATGCTTTAACCACTAAGACATCACCCTCTTTTATATCTGATTTTGCTGATGTATTTTCTGAAATTGGATGCCAGGATTTACCTCCACATCGGGAATATGATTGTCCTATCAGCCTTATTCCCAGAGCTAAATTGACCAAATCTAGGTTGTAAAACCTTTCTGGACCCAAAAGACTGACCATGAGAGAGTATATTACCGAGAGTTTGGCTAAAGGACACATAAGACTTTCCAAGTAACCAGTGGCAACAGGGTTTTTCTTTGTTAAAAAAAAAAAGGACGGAACTCTTAGGCCATGTCTGGATTTCCGTGAACTCAATCGGATTACTGTCCGTGATCCTTACCCCCTTCCTTTGATTCCTGATTTGTTTAAAGGGTTTCTGTCATCAGAAAAATTGATGTGCTAATGTCAGCAGAACATAACTGTATGATTTTTGTCTCCCTGCCTGCCACCGTTCCCTCAAAAACAAGACTTTTATAATATGCTAATGAGCCTCTAGGTGCTAGTGGAGCATTGCTGCAGCACCTAGAGGCTCCGTCTTCTCACCCTTTGGCACGCCCCTGTCTAGTTGATTGATGTCATAGTTCTCCTCTGTGTCCGAAAAATCCCACGCCTGCGCCATCCTGTTTAGTATTCGGCGCAGGTGCAGTGAGTGAAGCCGGCAGCAGGAGAGCGTCCTTCACTCACTGTGTCTGCACCGAATACTAATTAGGATGGCGCAGGCGCAGAATTTTGCGGGCGCTGAGGAGAATAAGAACGTCAATCAACTGGACAGGTGTGTGCCAAAGGGTGAGAAGACGGAGCCTCTAGGTGCTGCAGCAATGCCCCACTAGCACCTAGAGGCTCATTAGCATATTATAAAAGTCTTTATTTTGAAGAAACGGCGGCAGGCAGGGAGATAAAAATCTGACAGTTATGTTCTGCTGACATTAGCATATCGCTAATGTCAGCCAGATACATAACGATTTTTCTGATGACAGAAACCCTTTAACCAGATTGTTGATGCCAATTTGTTCTCCAAGTTGGACTTAAGAGGGGCATATAATCTGATCGGCTTTTAATACCCCAGAGGGTCACTCTTTTGTGATTGACATTTTTCATCAACTTGTGAGGAGGTTTGTAGTCGTGTATTTGGATGACATACTAATTTATTCCCCAGACGTGGAGACACATCAGGATCACGTTAGACAGATGTTACAGATCCTAAGACATAATGAATTGTATGCAAAATTAGAGAAGTGTGTTTCTGCTGTACACGAGGTGCAGTTTTTGGGCTGCCTGCTGTCATCTTCAGGATCACGAATGGATCCAGAGAAAGTCCGTGCTGTATTGAACTGGGATCGACCCCAAAATCTGAAGGCTCTTATGCGGTTTTTGGGGTTTTACCAACTATTACCAAAAATGTATTCTGAACTATTCGACAGTGGTAAAACCCTTAACGGACATGACTAAGAAAGGGATGGATGTCTCAGTGTGGTCTGATTCGGCGTTGCAAGCTTTTTCTGCGGTTAAGGAATGCTTCTCTTCTGCCCCTATATTGGTGCAGCCGGATGTATCACAACCTTTCATTGTGGAAGTGGACGCGTCCGAGGCGGAGGTGGGAGCAGTTTTATCGCAGGGCCCGTCACATGGTAAATGGCGACCATGTGCATTTTTCTCAAAAAAAAAAAACCTCTCTGCTGCAGAGAGAAATTCTGATGTGGGGAACAGAGAGTTACTGGCCATTAAGTTGGCTTTTGAGGAATGGCATCAATGTTCTTCCTATCACGGTGTTCACTGATCACAAACATCTGGCTTATGTGGAGTCGGCCAAACGACTGAACCCGAGGCAGGCCCGATGGTCTTTGTTTTTTACCAGATTCAATTTCACCGTCACCTATCATCCTGGGGTTAAGAACGTCAAGGCAGATGCCTTGTCAAGTAGTTTTCCTGCAGGTGGTGATTATGAAAATCGGAGTCTGATAATGTCGGAAGGGGTGGTGATATCCGCTCTATACCATGACCTAGAGGTGAAGGTGTTAGAGGCTCAGGGAGATGCACCGGAGTCTTGCCCCTCTGGGAAATTTTTTGTTCCATCGGAATTGCGTCACAAGGTGTTTGAGGAACATCACTGTACAGTTCTTACGGGACACCCTGGGAGTAGATCCACTGCCGACCTCGCTCGTAGATTCTGGTGGCCGGGGTTGCGTAAGTGTGTTGAGAATGAAGGGGGCACAGAGGGCTTTACTACTATTAAGCGGGCAAAGAGGGCATTACTACTGTGAAGGGGGCACAGAGGGCATTATTCCTGTGAAGGGGCATAACTGTTATGGGGCACAGAGTGGGAATTACTACTATGAAGGGGGCACAATGGGCATTGTTATTGTGAGGGGGGAAACCGGTTTCATTACTACTGTGAAGGGGCATAACTGTTATGGGGGCACAGTGAGGGCATAACTGCTGTAAGGGGGGCACACAGAGACAGAGGGGTCTGACAGCAGTTCACTCCTCTCTGCCTATTCACAACTGATGCACACCCTGTGGATCCCACTTTAGGGAGTGACTAGTGGGGCTTATAAGAGTTTGGTGAAGCACATGCCACCCCGATATGTAACCCTCCATTATTATCATATTATCTGAGATTGATAGGACTCAACCATGGAGTTAACGCGGGATCTTGGCCGGACCTAGCGATGACACAAGGGAATAGGAGGGCGGGCAAAGGAAGAGGCAGAGCAGCCTGGGCACCTACACACTGAACGCCGCCCCTGGGCACCTACACACTGAAAGCCGCCCCTGGGCACCTACACACTGAACGCCGCCCCTGGGCACTTACACACTGAACGCCGCCCCTGGGCACCTACACACTGAACGCCGCCCCTGGGCTCCTACACACTGAACGCCGCCCCTGGGCACCTACACACTGAACGCCGCCCCTGGGCACTTGCGAGTGCTCATTTGCATATGAATTAAACTTTGTTTTTTCCTGCATCTGCAAGTCTAAAGAAAATAACAAAGGTACCGTTACATTCATGTACAGGTGTGCTACAGAGTCATGTAAGCGCGGTGTATGGCCATATAGTGCTGACAGACTCCCTTTAAGAAAACAAGTTAGAATAGCATTTCCAGTCCTCTTCCACCAGGTGGCGCTCTTGCTCTACCAACAAAAGCATACATTTTTTTTCTAGGATTTTTTTACTCAGTTAAATTACATTTCACAATCACTTCTCTAAATTCGATTTTTTTTTTCCTCGGTGCAGAAATGGCCATCATCAAAGACCAATAGTTATGAGATCTAGAGAGAGGATTAATGGCGACGCGGAAGGACGGTAACTAATTCTTAATAATCCAACGCGTTTTACTCCGGACAGCTGTAAATCATGATCCCAATATATATATATCCTGTCTCCGTATACATGGATACATATATATACAGCAGGGTTCTTGTTCCTCAGCCATTTTCTAGTCTCATCATCATCCAGGTTCAGTCTCTACAAATCTTACTATATCCTATACTCCAATCACATCCCAAGCTGCGATGGTTGAAGGAAGCTTCATGAAGGAGGGTGCAGCATCAAAGATAAACCAAGCAATTGGGGGGGGGGCATCGTATTGGGGTCAGCCTTTGTAAATATGGATTCAGATAAGAATCAAATAATTTCCTTTACAATTTTATTTCCTTTAAGTAAAAAAATAACAGAAATAGAACAGGATTTACAAGCCATTTGTGAAGAAATTAACATTTTCAGACACGGAACAGGATTTTGTAACAAGCGTTGTTACAATTTTGTAGCAGATTTAATGTTGCGATGCGGATCACACTTTGACGGCGGCCGGCAGAGTTCTGGGCCCTGTCGTGTCTCGTTTCGTGACCAGGTTTTCGGTTTTGTGACTTTTGGGCTCAGGTTCGCTTCATTTATGTATTTTGTGCTCACAAGAAGCATTTCATTAATACAAAATCTACAAGTTTAGTAACAGAAACTCCGGACGCCATGACGCCGCAGAACATCACGTGATAATCTCACCCACAGGAGAACAGAAGGCAAAAGGTCAAAGGTGACTGCAACTTTGTTGCAACCCGATGCAGTCGAATAAGAAGAGAATGGAGACTCTGACCCTGATTGTTGGGGGTCTTAAAGTGTGAATATCCAAATTACAAAAGGGATTTGAGTCAGGTGACAAATCTGGTGACTGCAGGAAGTAGAAAGATACAAAGTTTAATTTTTTTGGGTTGGGGGATTCAGATTTTTTTTGCTATAAAGTGAATTTTTAAATTTAAAATGATTTAAATGATCCCGCCTAGCAGTGGTGATGAAGGGGTTACTAAGGCACCACATTCCCGTGGACTCTTTCCTGTGCCAGTCCATTAGCGCCATGAAATAGTAGCCGGGGAGCGCACGCTCTGCTCGGTCACTGATATCTTGTGATTATTGATCGGCCCTAACAAGTTTCTGCGGAGCGGGATGATGAGAGAAGAGATCTGGGCCGGAGACTAAATCTCTTATAGATTTCCTGCCAGATGGTGAGATAGCCGAGCGCCAGGTAATGGGCCCGCGAGGACGTCCTTGTTAACTGCCATCCAAACACCACTAAGACTTCACAGAGATAACGAGGAGCAGATAACACCAAGGGGCCACTCGCGCAGGATGGGCGCCATGTATACAGGATGGCTGTACATGTCTCATGGGTGCACGAAGCCTTTCTGATGCCTGAGGCGAAAACTGAAATGCCGCCCCCCCCATGGCAATTTCTTAACCTAACCTCTTCTCTCCAGCCCTACTGCTACATACCGCACTACAGAACATACAGGGTAATACAGCGCCACACATCTCTTACATCTAGTGATGTCTCTTCTGGTGTAGATATTCTCTTTCTTTATCTTCTCCATTCACTCCAGACCACCATGATGATTCCTGTCAGCCATGTCTTATCTCTGCAGAGTTGGACAAACCGACATCTTAGTTTCCGACTTTTTCATCATCCTCCGACCTTCCGAAACCCCAATACTGTGCCCGCTGTGCTCTCCAATACTATGATGCAGAAACAGTCCCCCTGAAAATACTAGTAGCACACAGCTAGTGAGCAAATCGAATTATTAGTGTCCTAGAAAATAACTGTGCCCAGCAAATAGCGCCCCAGATACTTATAGTGCCATAAAAATAGTGTCCTCCAAAAATAATGGTGCTAAGCTGATACCTCCCAATGTAACAGTCCTCCCAAAAGTCCCACCAATAGTAATAATTGTCTGCCAGATTCCCCCTATAATGTTTGCCAGTAAAATAATTCCCCCTTGCAATGTTTGCCAGTACAAAAATACTCCTGCATGATGTGTGGCAGTTATAAAAAAAAACCTTTTAGTGCCCCAGTAGAACGGATGTCCCCATAGCGGCCCACTTAGAATATGTGCCATTACAAAAATGCTCCCTTTTACAGCCGCAATGTCCCCATAGTGTCCCCATAGTGCTTCCTCCAGTTGTTGCCCAACACCGTGCAGCCAAATAAAAATAATAAACTCAAACACTTTCCTCCATTCTGCTGTCAGGGATGCAGTGCAGGACAAGGACCTCTTCTAGTCTGTGCCCCGAGCTCTATGCAGCCCGGCTCAGGCAGCGCCATAATGATGACGCCGGCCTCTGATAGGCTACAGGAACTAGGACTAAAGCCTATAAGAGGAAACGGTGGGCCAGGGAGAAGACATCGCTTCAGTGTCCCACAGCGGCATTCAACTGTATTGCTGTCCTGAGTACAGAGATGCAGCGGAATACATAGGGATGAGCGTTTCCACAATGGAAGCGTTCATTGCCCATGGCCCGTACGCTGCCCCCTCTTACCCCTACCTGATGCTGCCTGAGGGAATCGTCTCACTTGCCCCATTGGCGGTGCACCCCCGGGTATACTGAAGACAAGTATGCGTAAGAAACAGCGCCTCTCATGTCCTTAGGTGGTGTCTGGTATTACAGCTCAGCTGCATTCACCTGCAGACACAAGGACAAGAGCGGCACTGCATACAGAACAAAATATCTGATCTGTACCCCAAGTGTCAGCGTCATTATCCTGTACCCCAAGTGTCAGTGTCATTATCCTGTACCCCGAGTGTCAGCGTCATTATCCTGTACCCAAAGTGTCAGTGTCACTATCCTGTACCCCAAGTGCAGTGTCATTATCCTGTACCCCGAGTGTCAGTGTCATTATCCTGTACCCCGAGTGTCAGCGTCATTATCCTGTACCCCAAGTGTCAGCGTCATTATCCTGTACCCCGAGTGTCAGTGTCATTATCCTGTACCCCAAGTATCAGTGTCATTATCCTGTACCCCGAGTGTCAGTGTCATTATCCTGTACCCCGAGTGTCAGTGTCATTATCCTGTACCCCGAGTGTCAGTGTCATTATCCTGTACCCCAAGTGTCAGTGTCATTATCCTGTACCCCGAGTGTCAGTGTCATTATCCTGTACCCCAAGTGCAGTGTCATTATCCTGTACCCCGAGTGTCAGTGTCATTATCCTGTACCCCGAGTGTCAGCGTCATTATCCTGTACCCCAAGTGTCAGTATCATTATCCTGTACCCCAAGTGTCAGCGTCATTATCCTGTACCCCAAGTGTCAGTGTCATTATCCTGTACCCCGAGTGTCAGTGTCATTATCCTGTACCCCGAGTGTCAGTGTCATTATCCTGTACCCCAAGTGTCAGTGTCATTATCCTGTACCCCGAGTGTCAGTGTCATTATCCTGTACCCCGAGTGTCAGCGTCATTATCCTGTACCCCGAGTGTCAGCGTCATTATCCTGTACCCCAAGTGTCAGTGTTATTATCCTGTACCCCAAGTGTCAGTGTCATTATCCTGTACCCCGAGTGTCAGTGTCATTATCCTGTACCCCGAGTGTCAGTGTCATTATCCTGTACCCCAAGTGTCAGTGTCATTATCCTGTACCCCAAGTGTCAGTGTCATTATCCTGTACCCTGAGTGTCAGCGTCATTATCCTGTACCCCAAGTGTCAGTGTCACTATCCTGTACCCCAAGTGTCAGTGTCACTATCCTGTACCCAAGTGTCAGTGTCACTATCCTGTACCCCAAGTGTCAGTGTCATTATCCTGTACCCCGAGTGTCAGTGTCATTATCCTGTACCCCAAGTGTCAGTGTCATTATCCTGTACCCCGAGTGTCAGTGTCATTATCCTGTACCCCGAGTGTCAGTGTCATTATCCTGTACCCCAAGTGTCAGCGTCATTATCCTGTACCCCGAGTGTCAGTGTCATTATCCTGTACCCCGAGTGTCAGTGTCATTATCCTGTACCCCGAGTGTCAGTGTCATCATCCTGTACCCCGAGTGTCAGTGTCATTATCCTGTACCCCGAGTGTCAGTGTCATTATCCTGTACCCCAAGTGTCAGCGTCAGTATCCTGTACCCCAAGTATCAGTGTCATTATCCTGTACCCCGAGTGTCAGTGTCATTATCCTGTACCCCAAGTGTCAGTGTCATTATCCTGTACCCCGAGTGTCAGTGTCATTATCCTGTACCCCGAGTGTCAGTGTCATTATCCTGTACCCCGAGTGTCAGTGTCATTATCCTGTACCCCGAGTGTCAGTGTCATTATCCTGTACCCCAAGTGTCAGCGTCAGTATCCTGTACCCCAAGTATCAGTGTCATTATCCTGTACCCCAAGTATCAGTGTCATTATCCTGTACCCCGAGTGTCAGTGTCATCATCCTGTACCCCGAGTGTCAGTGTCATCATCCTGTACCCCGAGTGTCAGTGTCATTATCCTGTACCCCAAGTGTCAGTGTCATTATCCTGTACCCCGAGTGTCAGTGTCATTATCCTGTACCCCGAGTGTCAGTGTCATTATCCTGTACCCCAAGTGTCAGTGTCATTATCCTGTACCCCCAGTGTCATTATCCTGTACCCCGAGTGTCAGTGTCATTATCCTGTACCCCGAGTGTCAGTGTCATTATCCTGTACCCCAAGTATCAGTGTCAGTATCCTGTACCCCAAGTGTCAGTGTCATTATACTGTACCCCGAGTGTCAGCGTCAGTATCCTGTACCCCGAGTATCAGTGTCAGTATCCTGTACCCCAAGTGTCAGTGTCATTATCCTGTACCCCGAGTGTCAGTGTCATTATCCTGTACCCCGTCAGTGTCATTATCCTGTACCCCGAGTGTCAGTGTCCTTATCCTGTACCCCAAGTGTCAGTGTCATTATCCTGTACCCCGAGTGTCAGTGTGATTACCCTGTACCCCGAGTGTCAGTGTCATTATCCTGTACCCCAAGTGTCAGCGTCATTATCCTGTACCCCAAGTATCAGTGTCAGTATCCTGTACCCCAAGTGTCAGTGTCATTATCCTGTACCTGGAGTGTCAGCGTCATTATCCTGTACCCCGAGTGTCAGTGTGATTATCCTGTACCCCGAGTGTCAGTGTCATTATCCTGTACCCCAAGTGTCAGTGTCATTATCCTGTACCCCAAGTGTCAGTGTCATTATACTGTACCCCGAGTGTCAGTGTCATTATCCTGTACCCCGAGTGTCAGTGTCATTATCCTGTACCCCAAGTGTCAGCGTCATTATCCTGTACCCCGAGTGTCAGCGTCATTATCCTGTACCCCGAGTGTCAGTGTCATTATCCTGTACCCCGGGTGTCAGTGTCATTATCCTGTACCCCAAGTGTCAGTGTCATTCTCCTGTACCCCGAGTGTCAGAGTCATTATCCTGTACCCCGAGTGTCAGTGTTATTATCCTGTACCCCAAGTGTCAGTGTCATTATCCTGTACCCCAAGTGTCAGTGTTATTATCCTGTACCCCAAGTGTCAGTGTCATTATCCTGTACCCCGAGTGTCAGTGTCATTATCCTGTACCCCGAGTGTCAGTGTCAAACAAGGGTGCAGCAAGTAAACAAAAGACCCCAACAGTGTCATCTACAGATCAATATATAATGCTCAGCATAAGAGTAATACTGTATAGTGCAAAAAATAGTGCCATGCAGTACTCACATAATACTGCCATACAGTACCAAAGTAGCAACACATACAAAACAAAACACAAAATGCTGCAACACATTTTCTACACAGTGCTACCGTAGAGCACCAATATAATACTGCTACACAATGCCCACTGAAATTGCTATAGAGTGCCAAAAACCAGTGAAATACAGAGGCCTGTTCAATGTGTCAATTAGTTTCATACATGGCAGTCTGCATTCTGCCCTATGCGCTCACTGAACTTAGATATACTGTAATTCAGTGATTGGACCAGAACCAATCACAGCCAGGAGATGATGACAAAGCTCTTACTCTAACGCTGGGATCACACCTGAGCGTTTTACAGCATCGTTCAAACGCGCTGTAAAACGCTTAACACATGAAAACCAATGCTTCCCTATGGCCCTGGTTCACACTTGAGCGTTTTACAGAGCGTTTGAACGCGCTTAAAAACGCCGTACGCTCAAAAAAGTTCTTGAGCTTCTTTGGGGCATTTTGTCGCGCGTTCCCGTACATAGACTTTCGAGAACGCGCGATAATGGGCGTTCGCTTGTCTCTGTATGCGCGATTGTAAACGCCGGTACAATCGCGCATACAGAGCGCTCCTTTCAGAACGCTCAGTTGTGAACCCAGGGTAAGCCCCACCATTTGCCGATACACTCCCCTTCTACATGAACGCCCGTACTGTCCGGATGTTACTCTGTGTAGCACATATTACAGGTCCCTGATATATTGTAACAATATGTCCATCTAATGTAACCTGGAGGGAATCCCGGGATAAGACAACGGGCGCCTCATCTGCCCCCCTCCCTGTTCTCTCCTGTGCGTTACCCTCAGATAAAAACTGGTAATTGTATTCAGAAAAACAAGTGAGTTCAGTTATGATGGATGCAGCGTTTACATCCACATCCCTGAGATAAGCAGCAGTAATGGAAAAGGAATATTTCTCTGTGTAAAGTACATGGGCTGTCAGATAGAAGCCCCTCGGGGACCTCCCGTTAATAATTCTCAGATGAATTATCAGCGATTTCCCTGCATTTATTCGATGATATGCACAGTAGTGAGCAATCTCATATACTGTATGCATACAGGACAGTATCATAGTCTTTACAATCTTCTCAATGGGGGTGAAGGGGTTAATATCTGAATTACTGGAAGTAAAGGTGTAAATGTCAGCATCCCCGGTGAATTAAAGGCAGTGAAAGCGTAAAAGAAGATATTGCTCTTGGTCTACTGCAGTGAAGGGGTTAATGTAAAGTTTTATGGTGATATCAGGCAGTGAAAGGGTTAACTACGTGATTTATAGTGTTTAGTGATAGTGATGAGCGGCATAGGCAATATTAGTTTTCCGCGATATTTAGTGAATTTTTCGCATAATATTCGCAATAAATTTGCGAATCCTAGAAACTCCAGTCATTATCGTGATGCGCATAATTTTTGCGCAATACGTGCAACTTCACATTTTATCCGGTCTGACTACTTATTAGTGATTGGTGCACTAAGTATTGTTGTGACATCAATGTATTTTATTGGGATTTTATGTGATCGATCAACACAATGTAGGAAGTCTGTGTGAGGTAAAAAAAAAAATGATACATGGTTTCAAAATTTTTTAATAGATAAAAGTCTGGAAAGTGTGGCATGCATTTGTATTCAGCCCCCTGTACTCTGATGCCCCTAAATAAAATCCTGTGTGACCAATTGCCTTTAGAAGTCACCTAATTAGTAAATAGAGTCCACCTGTGTGTAATGTATTCTCAGTACAACTACATCTGTTCTGTGAAGAACATTAGTGATTAAACAGCCTCATGAAAACCAAGAAACACACCAGACAGGTCAGGGATAAAGTTGTGGAGAAGTGCAAAGCAGGGTTAGGTTATAAAAAAAAGCATCCAAAGGTCTGAACATCTCACGGAGCACTGTTCAATCCGTCATCCAAAAATGGCACAACTGCAAACCTACCAAGACATGGCTATCCACCTAAACTGATAGCCCAGGTAAGGGCAGTACTAATTTGAGAAGCAGCCAAGAAGAGGCCCATGATCACTGTGGAGGAGCTGCAGAGATTCACTGCTCCTGTGGGAGAATCTGTCCACAGGAAAACTATTAGTCGTCTACTCCACAATCTGTGGCAAGAGAAAGCAAGCCATAAGAAGTCCCGTCTGCAGTTTGCCATGTAGGGGACACAGCAAACATGTGGAAGAAGGTGCCCTGGTTGGATGAGACCAAAGTGGAACTTTTTGGCCTAAACGCTACATGTGGCGGAAAACTAACCCTGCACATCACCCTAAAGACACCATTCCCACCGTGAGACATGGAGGAGGCAGCATCATGCTGTGGTGAGGCTTTTCTTCAGCAGGGACAGGGAAGCTGGTCAGAAGTGATGGGAACATGGATGGAGCTAAATACAGGGCAATGGAGGTAAACCTGGTAGAGGCTGCAAAAGACTTGAGACAGGGGAGGAGGTTCACCTTCCAGCAGGACAACAACCCTAAACATCCAGCCAGAGCTACAACGGAATGGTTTAGATAAAAGCAGTTAGAATGTATACAGCAGTAGTAATAGTGGCAGTAGTAGCAGTATATATTAGTAGTAGAGATGAGTGAAGTTTTATAAAAAATTTGTTTTAATCCAAATTAATTTGTCAAGAGGTGTGGTAAATCAGCAATATCCCGGACTGCAGGGAGTGTATCTCAGTGTACATCACTCTGCATAGCTAGTCCCTTCTAGTAGTGAAACAGCTATTGTGCGTCTGAATGACAGGCAGGTCACATATACGGCCGTGTACATCATCATGCAGGCCACCACCATTCCTAGCTAACCCCTAGCTAAACAAAAAAAAAAAGCATACAGAATCCATCAGAAAAGCAAAAACAAAATGCAGCGGGCCCCAGCGGGTGTCTCAATGACTCTTTGGTGGAACAAAATAAGAACATGGAGGCAGCGCCTATAAAGAAGTGGGAAAAAAAGGTTCTTTTGATCCATGTTGCAGCAGTGCAAACATATGCTTTTGAATACCTTCTGTTAGCTGTAGAATGACTGTGCGTCACTATTAGGCTCAGTTGACACCAGTTATTTGGTCAGTTATTGCCAGCCCAAAGCAGGTGTGGGTCAAACCCATACAACAGATGCAGATCTATTCATGATACCTAATACGAGAGTAGGCTTGACTCCTGAATTTGTCTCACAATAAGGCCTCATGCACGCAGCCGTTGCCCGGCCGTGGCCATATTGCGACCCACAAACAGCGGGTCCACAATATGCAGGAACCGGCTGTGTGCTCCCTCCATCATGGATGCGGACCCAATGCACGGAACGGCCGCACAACAGCCATGTGCATGAGGCTTAAGTTATGGAAATAACTGACCAAATAACAGAAGTGTGAACTCTGCCTTACAGGTCAATGTTAGCGTCAGGTCTAATTTATCGGCGTGGACTTAACCATGCAGTGTCCCAAAATTCAACTAGTAGCCCTTTGACAGCAGTAACGCTGTGTTCACTTCACTTCACAATTAAGGTGCTGCTGATGGAGCTGGTGCTGCTCTTGCCCCCCATCCCCTCCAGCATCCATGCCAGTGGAGCGTGAACTCAGAGGGTCCCCCGGTTAGACCTTTGTGAGGATGGGCAATGGCACATGTTGGCAGCAATCAACCAACTACAAAGGATGTCTCGATAGTAGTTGAGTTTTTCATCACTTTCAGAAGGTGTAAAAAAGGTCCCCATTTTGGAGCAGTAGTGAGGGTTTAACATTGTGGAGAGCCAGTAGTCATCCCTCTGCCGAATGCTGATAATATGGCTGTCACCATGCAAGCAACTCAGCATGCATCTTCTCCTCCTGCTCCTCTTCTGTCGCTTAGACAGATAAACCACCTGTTTCTGTATGCAATTCCTGGGTGTTTATATCCTCCAGATGGCCGTGAGATGTAGTCGCCATGTCTTCTGTCCCCTGTCCTGACAGATTTATCAGCATCCCGTCCAGGATGTGAAGGACTGGAATGACCACACTCATCCTGAAGTCCTGGTGACTGACAAATAAAGTGGCCTCCTGAAAGGGCCTGAACAAATGGCAGGTGTCATGCATGTGTTGCTACTGGCTAATGTCAAAGTTACACTGGGGAGTATTCCTGTCCGTCTGTATCATCAAGAAATTGGTCACAGGTTCCCTCTGCTCATATAGTCGGTCCAACATGTGGGGCATGGAGTTTTCAACATGTGGAAACTTCGCATATCAGGCAATGTTGAGGAACGCTACTCTGCCTTTGCAGCTCAAGGAGGGCGTGATTTGCAGTGCAAGAGTGGCTGAAGTGCATGTACAGTTTCCTTGACATTTTCAAGACATCCTGCAGTTGGGTGGAAGACTTCAGGAACCGGGTGACAATTAGACTGAAGATGTACGGTGATCATGGTTCATATCTCCGTTTGGTGAGGAGACAGCCAGAATTTGATTTCTTGGTTAATGACACAGCGAAGCTCCTCCATGGTGTGACTCCATTCACCCAGGCTGACCAGGTGCAGAACCATGTGACAACGCTGTGCTTTCCATAGGTGGCATGCTGGAGGACCACTGTGAACTGTGCCTACAGTGGAGGCTGAGAACAAGGTGGAGGATGAGGAGGCAGTGGAGGACATTGGCGCAGAAATCCCATGATTACAACGAGGAGGCGGCATTGCCATCACCTGGCCAAGTTGCTGATGTGCCTGGCCTGGGACCACATTTACCCAGTGGGCTGTAGAGGAAATATATTGCCCTAACAATAGTTACAGCTCCACATGTCAGGGCTGGCATGAACTGTACCACCGACAGGCTCAATGACTGGCCCCTTTTGCTCAACATACGTGTGCAGGGCTGGTACAGCTTTTTTACAGAAGTAATAATGACTGAGGACTCTCCACCTAGGTGGGCACAAGACATCAGTTTTGAGGGCATGCATACTGTTTTATCTATGCAATCACCTCGTTGATCGATTGCTGGTGAAATGTGTGACGAGGAGTAGGAGGAGCACCAGGAGCAATAGATTAAGGGATGTAACATCAGCTTCCTTCTTCTGAGGTTGAGGAGCCCTGACTGCTGGTGGAGAAGGGGTGTGGGCTATTGGGAGATGCAGCGGTTGCTACATCAGACTGTACCACTATATTAGTGCCACTGTTTTCCCAGGCCACTTTATGGTGACACTCCATGTGTTGGCGCAGGGCCGTGGTGCCAACATTAGCACCCTGACCACATTTCTCCTTCTGCCCATATATCCTGCATACCGCCACGCTAACATCCTCTAACAACTTGATAAAAAATTCCCACACTGCCGAATATGGCATTTTACCCCCACTTCGGCGTTCTGACTGCCTGCTGCTGCCTTTATGAGCCCCTGCACTGCTAGTTGTTTCTTGACAGGTAGGCTCCTGAGTAGCAGATGGTCTACCCCTCCCACGTTTGGCTCCAGACATCCCACTGCTTCCACCCTGCTGGCTCATTGGCACGCTGCCACCCTACCACTGTCTCACAGGCCTGCTGCCACCCTCACCCCCTGATGATGATGCCCCCTCTTCACCCGACTTCCACATACTATGGGCTACATCTTCATCCACTAATATCTGTTTGAGACTTATGTCACTATCAGGAGTCTCAGGGCCACGTGCCTGACTGCTCGCAACACGTGCTCCCACTCGATTAGCATGATCTCTAGTTGCACGCCTAAGGGAGGATGCAGCGGACCTCTCCTCTAAGTCTGTGCTGGCCTCCAGCTGCTGACTGTCCTCACTAAGCTTGTCCTTGCTGAAAAGCGGAGCAGAGCCGGCAACATGCATAACTTCCCGAGGAGAACGAGCAGCAAAAGAAAGAGGCAGTTGCAGGACAGGTGAGGGCGTAGAGGTTGTTCCCGGGCCATGCCAACTAAGCGTGCTGTCAGAAGAACCCACCCACTACTGGCTGTGTGTATCTGTTGTCACCTGAGATGATGTTGAAAACCGAGTCAACCATTCTAGTACAGCTGGATTGTTGGTCAACACACGGCCACTGGATGACAGTGGCAGCTCTGGCCTGTTGCTGCGCTGCTGCTACCAACCCCTGCTGCTACTTGTGCCGGCTACAGCTACATTTTTCCCACTGCCCATTCTTTTTGAGGACACAGGCAATTGTCTGTTGGCCATAGAGTACAGTATCTGAATCAGTAATATAGCTGATAAAGTACGAATGGTGCAGCAGATAGACTATATATTAGACCGCATGTTGACAACGAGTCCAATGCACAGTACTTCTATGAATAACTGAACAGATTACTTATTAATGGCGCAGCAGATGAACTAGGTACATGCGTCTATAAATTAGACTAGCTGTTGAGACTAATTCTGATGCACAGTAAGTCTACAATATGTATAAGAATGAATGGCACAGCAGTGGAACATGATGCACAGGGCGATTGAGCCTGCACTGTCCCTGCAATCTCCCTAGGCTCTCCTTACAGTGTATTGGTGATTTCCCTCTGTCTTGAGAGATAATTGGATTATTCCTCGGGTGTCGCCAGGGCAGAGAGGAGAAAACCATAATGCATTGTGGGGATGTATTGTCTCTGTAGTGCTGCATGTCTGTCCTGTGTCCCAGTCTCCATTCTGGGCCCCTAGGGGCGTGTCCACCAGATGGGGACCTGCATAAAAATGGGCGAGTAGCCCTCAATAAAACATTCCCTGTTTGACTTTCAAGACGGAGCTTGGTCTCGTTTATGGAGGGATTTATTATTGGGACAGCGCTTTCGTATATTGCTAGCTGTGGAAGGAGTTCGACTGAATTGCTGATCGGGAGTTGCCACGTTCGTATGCTTCATTCGGGGGTTTGATGATCGGCTGGATTAAAAACTGCATTCCTGGAGAAAGGGGCTTATTCACTAACTAGCAGCGTCATCTACCTGGCTGTGAGTGTCGTAACAATTGGTGGCAAGCAGCGGGATCGTTCCTACAGCCAGAAGGACAGCTACAGGAGACACCATTTCTGTGGATTCTACAATTTAAGGGCAATGCATGTCTCAGTACAGCGACCCTAAAAGCACCAGGATGGAACCAGCAGTGGAGTACAGATACTCTGTTGAGGAATTTGACCGTATGATGTGGTTGCGGCTGAACTTCTTCGGACCCAATCCAGCTGATAAATACGTGAAGTTCGTGAGGAGTCTAGTGTTCAAGACCCTACTATACCGGGCAGAAGGTGACGGTCAGCTGCCACGTTGGGTGGACCTCCATCGGAAGTTACAGTTGCGGGACAGAGAGAGCCCAGTCTCCATTCCCCAGCGGCAATGTGAAGTGCAGGGAGAGGAGAGCAGCGTCCTCCCTCCCCAGCGGCAGGCTGAGTTACAGGGGGCAGAGGTAGTTGTTCCTGCCCCCCAGCAGCAGAGTGATATGCCGGGAAGGCAGTGTGAAATGCAGGGAGAGGAGAGCAGCGTCCTCCCTCCCCAGCGGCAGGCTGAGTTACAGGGGGCAGAGACAGTCGGTCCTGTCCCCCAGCAACAGAAGGATTTGTTGGGAACTGGGAGCCTAGTCTCCATTCCCCAGCGGCAGCTTAACGCACCAGGGGGAGACAGTAAGCCCCACAACTGTGCAGATGGGACCGTGGTCTCTGCACTCACAGCACAGGGGGTAGGGACAGTCTGTCCTGTCCCCCAGCAACAGGGCTGTTTAGCCAAAGAGGAGACAGTCGGTCTCCCCCTCAAACAACCAGATCTCCAGCCATCTCTGCAGGGATACCAGGAGGAGGAGGTAAGCGAGCCCTCCCCTTCCCAGCTACTTCCCAACCGAGTTCTGGGGGCAGGGGATGAGCCTGCAATACCCACTGATCCCTTCCCAGCGGAAGAGCTGGCATCAGGGCAGAGAGCCGCTAGCCTCTGCTCCACCGCCCCCCTTGTTACAGGACTGGCTTGTACCCCCCTCACCCCAGCGGAAGAGCTGGCATCTGGGCAGAGCGCAGTCGGCCTCTGCCCACCAAGTACCTACAGCTCCAAGCTGGAGAACCACAAGGCAAGGAGTAGCAGATGCACACTCAACAGCTGGGGACCTACAGAACAGAGCCAGGCCCTAAAATTCAACAGGTCCAGTATTGGGTTGTGGGTGGGCTGCCAGACTAACTCAGGTACCGACCGGCGTGAGGTCAGGTATCTGGTTAGTCTTCCCTGGGGGGGGGGGGGGGGGGAGGGGGAGATGTGTGGTGAAACCAACCTCGCCACAGAGTTTTGGAGGGGGCTGTTTGCTAGCCTCCTGCCCCAGGATTATGGCCCTTTGAGATACTTTTGCTAACTTTTAAACCCCTGAACCTATTCAAGTGAATTTTGGATAGGTTTGTCCCCAAGTTATACTGTTTAAATTGATGTAAGTTATATGTATGGACAATGTAACCTCACAAAGTTGTAACAATTTATAATAAGCGTAACTTGTCAGCTTGGGAGGAATATGCTGGGTGTGGTTCTATTGTCCCATTGTGCCAATGTGTGTTTAAATGGTGATGTCTGTCCTGTTGTCTCCACATGTGTATTGGCGATCTCCCCTTTGTCCTGAGAGATAATTGGATTGCCCTCGGTTGTCTCCGGGACAGAGAGGAGGAAACCATGATGCATTGTGGGGATGTGTTGTATCTGTTCTGTGTCGCAGTCTCCCTTCTGGTCCTCTAGGGGGCGTGAACGATTGGTTGCTGTACTTGCATTGTGTGTGTTGTAAGATATTGATCGGTTGGATTTCAAAACCCTGTGGGCAGTACTATGTTTGTTTTTTATGAATAAAAGAGGCTGTACCTGAAGTACAGTCAGACCACTGCTGACCCTCAACACGGAGCCTTGTCTCGTTATTGGGGGGATTCCCTGTATGCTGTTAGAGACTGATTGCCAGGAGTGTAAGCTGATTGTATGCTTTTCCTGTTCGTCTGCTGGCAGCTATTCGCGAGGTTCCAGTTTGGAGTGCTATTTTGTATCCAGTTCAGGAGTTTGGTGTTCTGCAGCAGCTGTGCCTGTCTCTCAGAATGGGGCATATCGCCTAAACGGATTTTAACCCCTTGTCTGCTGAAATGGTCCGTTACAGTAGTAGTAGAAGTAATAGTGACCGTAGTAGTAGTACTAGTAGTAGTGAGTGATAAGCAAAGTTTTGAAAAATTTGATTCGGTCGATTTGCTGAACTTCAAGAAGGAATTCAATTTATTACGAATTAATTCGGCATGAATCGCTATAAATCAGGTATAGCCATACGTCATGATGGCAGAGGGAATGTATGGAGCGGCTGTCACGGGGCGTCTGCTTTGCGCTCCTTCCCTTCGGTGCTGCCGACGCCCTGCGATATTTTGGAGCAAGGACATGCGCTGCTTCCTCGTCTACAGGGCAACGGGGGGGGGGGGGGGGAAGGACCCGGCCGCGTACACCTCCTTAGCGAGGTTGACGTCCTTCGCTCCCGTAGTTTTGGCGAAAAGTCTGAACGCCGAACTGGGCACTCGGCGCTCAGCTGTATGCAGGGGGATGAGTCATGTGACGCTGGCCACAGGTTGCCTGTGAATAAGGTCCTATACCTAGTGTATATTCCGTTGGAATTTTACTTGGTATTTGTATTTCGGCTTGTTACTTGACTTCGTCTCTTGCCTGCTCCTTTTGTACTTTTGCATCTCCAGGTATTTGACTTCAGGTTGACTTTGACCTGTCCTCGCTTGCTCCCTGTGTTATACTTGCTCCTCCTGGTTTTGACCTTGCTAGTTCAACCTCTCTTTGTTGTCTGTTTGTCTCTCCGCACTTACACAGGTTAGGGATCGCCGCCCAGTTGCGCTCCGTTGCCTAGGACGGGTAAGTGCAAGTAGGCAGGGACAGAGGAGTGGGTGGAGTCAGTTTGCACCTTCCCTATTCCCCTTCTCATGACAGAATCACAATGTGATGGTGAAGGACCAGTGATGATGTCACACATTAAAGCAAATATATACATCCATACAATAGTACTTCTCCACAATGATGGTGACATCATCTCAGGTCCTTCACCACCACCACTTCTCTCCACTGCTTAGCTCCATGCTCCTCCTACAATGATCATATGATGATTACATCATTACAGGTCCTTACCCCTTCTCCTCTCCACTGCTGAACTCCACCCCTGCTTGTGCTGACCACTGGTCTTTCACCACCACTTCTCCTCTACTCTGCTGAAATCCATTCCCCTCCGACATTGATCACATGAGGTCCTCCACTTCTCCTCTCCACCCCTGCTTGTGCTGATCACAGGTCCTTCAGCGCATGGACTTTGGCAGATTATAATGTCTGCCTACCCAATCTTCCTCCCTTGAGAATCCCAGACTCTTTTGGTAATTTGTAAATCCCGCCAGACTATTTTTTTTAGGTTCCAGAAAGAGGATATATCCTGGAAAAATAGGACAAATGGTCACCTTACACCAGCAGGAGCATCGAGGCTGCAGAGTGTGAACAGACTCCATAGATTTCACCTAATGGATTCATTTTGGCAGATTCTGACGTTCTTATGAGCGAAGTGTTTGTGAATCCAGACGATAACACTTATCCTGCATTAATATTTTATGGATCCAGACACAAATTCATCTCAACTAATTTAATTTGCAGAGATACTGAATTCTTTAGAGATAAAATTACTAATTAGCCGCCTCAGTGTTGGGATTCTTGCTAGGAATCATTTTTCACATTTGTGATACACAAATAGATGATTCCTCTGTCTTGCTCCTGGTAATGAAGACCCAGTTCTCGTCCTCGGTGTGCGGAGCTGCAAGCTTCTCCTGCTGCATTTGTCTTTTATGCTTTATATGCTTCATTGTCCTGTTAGTCCCTGCGTTCTGGTCAAATTAAAGCCATGGAGGCAAAACTTGTGCGAGAGTAATAATAATACAGTACAGTATTTTTTTGGACTATAAGACTCACTTTTAGCTGGAAAAAGTCAGGTCCACAGTCAGGGTGCTCTATCAGTGGCAGACCCCCATGACTGCTTCCTTAATGATCAGGCAGAGAGCTAATAAAGCCCCCCGTCTGCACACTTCTCTGTCTCCCTGCCCGACTCTGAACTGTGTGATCACTGCAGGCAGCAGAGGAGGCTTAACGATCATTCATCTCATGAAGAGGACTGTGAGAAACACCACCATTCCCGTGCTGAAGGTCCCCAGCAGCAGAGTAATACATGAAATCCCTGAGTGTCGGACTGTTAATGAGGTCACCAGTGGTAGGAGTCAGACCAGTAAGAAGTGACTGGCTAGCAGATACTGTGCGGTACTGTACATCTGCAGTCATTTAATGGTAACATAATGCTGTCAAACACCCCATTACAGATCAATGATAAGGAGAGGGTATACGGTAACTGCACAATGTCTGCTGTGAAGATGACGACACTTAGAATGCAGACCACAGAGCACTCTCGGTGCAGAGACTGAAGAACTAGGCACACGCTAGAAGTGTTCAGCTCTGGAGCTGCAGAATTGTGACAGCCGCTGGGAACAGTAATACATCAATCTGAACTCAATACCCCATAATGGAAAAATGAAAACTGAATTTGTGTTTGCAAATTATGCTACGATACTTGACATTTAGCTCTGGTTCCTCCCATTACTGTTAACTTCAGTGAATTGAAGACGATTTGGAAAAAATACAGCCCTGTCTACTGTATATAAGATCTCACATCTGACAATGTATATCAGAGCAAAAACCAAGCCATGAGGAGGAGAGAACTGCCTGTAGAGCTCAGAGACAGGATTGTGCGGAGGCTCAGATCTGGAGAAGAGGGACAAAAACATTTCTGCTGCACTGAAAGTTCTCAAGACCACAGTGACCTCCAAAATTCTTACATGGAAGAAGAACAACCAGGACTCTTCCTAGAGTTGCCACCCGTCAAAATGAAGTAATCGGGGCAGAAGGGCCTTGGTAAGAGAGGAAACCAAGAAGTCAATGGTCACTGTGGCTAAGCTCCAGAGGTCATGTGTGCAGATGGGAGAAACTTCTGGAAGGTCAATCATCACTGCAGCCTCCATCAATCTTGGCTTTATGGCAAAGTGGCCAGAAAGAAACCTCTCTGCCGAAAAAGACACATAGAATCCGCCTGGAGTTTCAGACTGTGAGAAAGAACATTCTCTGGTCTGATGAAACCAAGGTAGAACTTTATGGCCTCAATTCTAAGTGTCATGTCTGGAGGAAACCAGGCGCCTCTCATCACCTGCCCAATACCATCCCTACAGTGAAGTATGGTGGTGGCAGCATCATGTCTGGAGGAGACCAGGCGCCGCTCATCTCCTGCCCAATACCATCCCTACAGTAAAGCCTGGTGGTGGCAGCATCATGTCTGGAGGAGACCAGGCGCCTCTCATCACCTGCCCAATACCATCCCTACAGTGAAGCCTGGTGGTGGCAGCATCATGTCTGGAGGTGACCAGGCCCTGCTCATCACCTGCCCAATACCATCCCTACAGTAAAGCCTGGTGGTGGCAGCATCATGTCTGGAGGAGACCAGGCGCCTCTCATCACCTGCCCAATACCATCCCTACAGTGAAGTATGGTGGTGGCAGCATCATGTCTGGAGGAGACCAGGCGCCACTCATCATCTGCCCAATACCATCCCTACAGTGAAGTATGGTGGTGGCAGCATCATGTCTGGAGTAAACCAGGCGCCGCTCATCACCTGCCAAATACCATCCCTACAGTGAAGCATGGTGGTGGCAGCATCATGTCTGGAGGAAACCAGGCGCCGCTCATCACCTGCCCAATACCATCCCTACAGTGAAGCCTGGTGGTGGCAGCATCATGTCTGGAGGAAACCAGGCGCTGCTCATCACCTGCCCAATACCATCCCTACAGTGAAGTATGGTGGTGGCAGCATCATGTCTGGAGGAAACCAGGCGCTGCTCATCACCTGCCCAATACCATCCCTACAGTGAAGCCTGGTGGTGGCAGCATCATGTCTGGAGGAGACCAGGCGCCTCTCATCACCTGCCCAATACCATCCCTACAGTGAAGTATGGTGGTGGCAGCATCATGTCTGGAGGAGACCAGGCGCCGCTCATCACCTGCCCAATACCATCCCTACAGTGAAGCATGGTGGTGGCAGCATCGTGTCTGGAGGAAACCAGGCGCCGCTCATCACCTGCGCAATACCATCCCTACAGTGAAGCATGGTGGTGGCAGCATCATGTCTGGAGGAAACCAGGCCCTGCTCATCACCTGCACAATACCATCCCTACAGTGAAGTATGGTGGTGGCAGCATCATGTCTGGAGGAGACCAGGCGCCTCTCATCACCTGCACAATACCATCCCTACAGTGAAGTATGGTGGTGGCAGCATCATGTCTGGAGGAAACCAGGCCCTGCTCATCACCTGCACAATACCATCCCTACAGTGAAGCATGGTGGTGGCAGCATCATGTCTGGGGGAGACCAGGCGCCGCTCATCACCTGCACAATACCATCCGTACAGTGAAGTATGGTGGTGGCAGCATCATGTCTGGAGGAAACCAGGCCCTGCTCATCACCTGCACAATACCATCCCTACAGTGAAGCGTGGTGGTGGCAGCATCATGTCTGGAGGAGACCAGGCGCCGCTCATCACCTGCACAATACCATCCCTACAGTGAAGCGTGGTGGTGGCAGCATCATGTCTGGAGGAGACCAGGCGCCGCTCATCACCTGCACAATACCATCCCTACAGTGAAGCATGGTGGTGGCAGCATCATGTCTGGAGGAGACCAGGCGCCGCTCATCACCTGCCCAATACCATCCCTACAGTGAAGCATGGTGGTGGCAGCATCATGTCTGGAGGAAACCTGGCCCTGCTCATCACCTGCACAATACCATCCCTACAGTGAAGTATGGTGGTGGCAGCATCATGTCTGGAGGAGACCAGGCGCCGCTCATCACCTGCCCAATACCATCCCTACAGTGAAGCATGGTGGTGGCAGCATCATGTCTGGAGGAAACCAGGCGCCGCTCATCACCTGCCCAATACCATCCCTACAGTGAAGCATGGTGGTGGCAGCATCATGTCTGGAGGAGACCAGGCGCCTCTCATCACCTGCCCAATACCATCCCTACAGTGAAGCATGGTGGGGGCAGCATCATGTCTGGAGGAGACCAGGCGCCGCTCATCACCTGCCCAATACCATCCCTACAGTGAAGCATGGTGGTGGCAGCATCATGTCTGGAGGAGACCAGGCGCTGCTTATCACCTGCCCAATACCATCCCTACAGTGAAGCATGGTGGGGGCAGCATCATGTCTGGAGGAAACCAGGCACCGCTCATCACCTGCACAATACCATCCCTACAGTGAAGCATGGTGGTGGCAGCATCATGTCTGGAGGAACCAGGCGCCGCTCATCACCTGCCCAATACCATCCCTACAGTGAAGCATGGTGGTGGCAGCATCATGTCTGGAGGAAACCTGGCCCTGCTCATCACCTGCACAATACCATCCCTACAGTGAAGTATGGTGGTGGCAGCATCATGTCTGGAGGAGACCAGGCGCCGCTCATCACCTGCCCAATACCATCCCTACAGTGAAGCATGGTGGTGGCAGCATCATGTCTGGAGGAAACCAGGCGCCGCTCATCACCTGCCCAATACCATCCCTACAGTGAAGCATGGTGGTGGCAGCATCATGTCTGGAGGAGACCAGGCGCCGCTCATCACCTGCACAATACCATCCCTACAGTGAAGCATGGTGGGGGCAGCATCATGTCTGGAGGAGACCAGGCGCCGCTCATCACCTGCCCAATACCATCCCTACAGTGAAGCATGGTGGTGGCAGCATCATGTCTGGAGGAAACCAGGCGCCGCTCATCACCTGCCCAATACCATCCGTACAGTGAAGCATGGTGGGGGCAGCATCATGTCTGGAGGAGACCAGGCGCCGCTCATCACCTGCCCAATACCATCCCTACAGTGAAGCATGGTGGTGGCAGCATCATGTCTGGAGGAAACCAGGCGCCGCTCATCACCTGCCCAATACCATCCCTACAGTGAAGCGTGGTGGTGGCAGCATCATGTCTGGAGGAAATGCAGCTCTGGAGTATAATACAGGATGTCACTCAGGATAAGTAATGTTATATATGTACACTCATCTCCTTTCGTGGTGAATGACCATTTCTGACCCTGTAGATTTGTGCTTTGTTGGGGTAGTATACAGGAATGCAGAGTTTACAGGAGATGAACTTTGACCTTTCAGAGTTTTTAAAAAAATATCGGGCCAAAGTCCATTTATTTCAGTAATGCAAATTAAAAGGGAATTGCAATAATGCAGCATAAAATTTAGATTTTGTGAAAAGGTTCAATATTCTCGGCTCAAAGTGTCAGACTCTAGTCCGCTAATTAATCCATATCCCCTGAGCAAAGGGGACCTGAGATTGTGACTTTGGGGTTTCATAAGCTGTAGCCATAATCATCCAGATTATAACGAACAAAGTCTTGAAATCTCTCGCTGTCTGTAATGAGTCTCATGTGTTAGTTTCACCTTTTACTGAAATAAATGAACTTTGCACGATATTCAAATTTTTCGAGTTTCGCCTGTATGTGGCCGATATTAGGGGGATCGGAGGACAGAGTATATATTTTTTCTCTTTATAAGTCTTGGAAAGTTAAAGGGAACCTGTCAGCATAAAGAAGCAGTGTAAGGCACGGGCCCCATGTTACAGAGCAGGGGGAGCTGAGCAGAGGGATGCACGGATTTGTGGGGAAAGGTTCACTATAACTTGTATTTCATTTATTTAAACTCCTGCTCGTTCTGGGCTTTGGAGTCCAGGGGGCGGTCCTGCCAGTGGTTGACAACTCTCTCTGTATACACAGACATAGAGGGCAGGCTGTCAATCACTGATAGGACCGCCTCCTCATACAGGGCAGGATGTCAATCACTGATAGGACCGCCTCCTTATACAGGGCAGGCTGTCAATCACTGATAGGACCGCCTCCTCATACAGGGCAGGCTGTCAATCACTGATCGGACCGCCTCCTCATACAGGGCAGGCTGTCAATCACTGATAGGACCACCTCCTTATACAGGGCAGGCTGTCAATCACTGATAGGACCGCCTCCTCATAGAGGAAAAGCTGTCAATCACTGATAGGACCGCCTCCTCATAGAGGGCAGGCTGTCAATCACAGATAGGACCGCCTCCTAAAACAGGGCAGGCTGTCAGTTACAGATAGAACCGCCTCCTCATACAGGGCAGGCTGTCAATCACAGATAGGACCGCCTCCTCATAGAGGGCAGGCTGTCAATCACAGATAGGACCGCCTCCTCAAACAGGGCAGGCTGTCAGTTACAGATAGGACCGCCTTCTCATAGAGGATAGGCTGTCAATCACAGATAGGACCGCCTCCTCATAGAGGGCAGGCTGTCAATCACAGATAGGACCGCCTCCTCATAAAGGGCAGGCTGTCAATCACACATAGGACCTCCTCCTCATACAGGGCAGGCTGTCAATCACTGATAGGACCACCTTCTCATAGAGGGCAGGCTGTCAATCACAGATAGGACCGCCTCCTCATAAAGGGCAGGCTGTCAGTCACTGATAGGATGGCCTCCTCATAGAGGACAGGCTGTCAATCACAGATTGGACTGCCTCCTCATACAGGGCAGGCTGTCAGTCACAGATAGGACCGCCTCCTGATACAGGGCAGGCTGTCAATCACTGATAGGACTGAATTCTCATAGAGGGCAGGCTGTCAATCACAGATAGGACCGCCTCCTCATACAGGGCAGGCTGTCAGTCACTGATAGGACCGCCCCCTGGACTTTAAAGCCCAGAACGATCATAGATATAAATCCTGAATCTATTCACATAAAACTGTATATCAATCTGCTCATCTCCTGCTCTGCAACATGTGCAACGTGAAAGGTTCCCTTTAAGACAATGGGTCACTTGGGTCAATATTTGGTGCTGTACTGAGTAAATTCTGCACTATAAATGTGAACTAGGGTCAGGATGTGTTTTTGTGTGGGTATCTGAGTGTATATGCTGTATACTGTGGGCTCGGGTGGGGTGTGTACTGTATTCAGTGTCTATGATTGATGTCATTTTTCATGACACCAGCGTTCTGCAGGATGTATACAGACTATACAATGAGATTATACTGGAATATAAGCCCTAGTGCTGTATTCCTATAGTACCGTATGTTCTTGGAGCGCTGAGCAGGCAGCCTGGAGTTTGTCTTCAGCAGTCACTGCGGTCTATTGTTTTCCCAGCAGCCCAAATCAATCTTTAGGATAAGTAAAGGGATGGCACTCTAGTCATAGGTACTGCATAAAAAAGAATATTTTATTAGTGGGCTGGTATATGCCAGCTGTTGGAAAAAAGATATATAACTAGTAAAAGATACCGTTCTCCTAGAAGTATAAAATATGGACAATATAATATCAATTCACAGATTGTGGACTAAAAAGCAATAATGCATAAAACAGTAACAATGCATAAAAAGGAGTAGATTGCTGACATAAGTATGTGGCTCGTCTCCGTCAACTACTACGTGTATAAGTAGTGATGGATCCTAGGCAAAAAAATGGCGTTCTCCTTTGAAGTGAAAAAATGTAGAACAGTAGAATAATAGTGTATACAGTACATACAATATATTAATGGTAGTATGAAAGGTGAGGTAGTATAAATCACATCTTGTCATATAAGGAACAAATATAGATGAGAGGTGGGGGCCCCCTTTTTTTGAGGGAATTAGTGTCCGATCTGAATTTGCCCCCTTTGTTTCAGATGGGTATGAAGTTTCACCTCCGGTTGGTGATAATTTGTTTCCACAGTTGTCTCACAATAATGTTATGATAGAGTACTGCTGTTTTTAGCAGGTACGTTACCCTCCTGTAGATGAGATGTGGGTTGGTGAGCGGCTCCTGGCGGGCGAGTGGCGTCCACGTGTCTTCTTCCCGCTCAAAGACTTACTTCCTGCTTGCGGAGCTGTATGCTCGGCCCGTCTACTGCTGCGGCTGTGCGTGACTTACGGTGACGTCACCTGCGCTTACTGACTCTCCCGCTCAATTTTCATCGGCGTTACACGTGCTGTCCGATGGCGGGAATAAGAGGCTGCGTTTTTTTTCAAAAGTTAGCCGTGCTCCGGAGCTGTTGGAAGTTCGGATCCTTTTAATTTTAGCTAGCTTGGTATGGGTATGGCTACCTCAAGTTACCCCATACGCGTTTCGGAGCTCACTGCTCCTTCATCAGTGGGGCCACTGATGAAGGAGCAGTGAGCTCCGAAACGCGTATGGGGTAACTTGAGGTAGCCATACCCATACCAAGCTAGCTAAAATTAAAAGGATCCGAACTTCCAACAGCTCCGGAGCACGCCTAACTTTTGAAAAAAAACGCAGCCTCTTATTCCCGCCATCGGACAGCACGTGTAACGCCGATGAAAATTGAGCGGGAGAGTCAGTAAGCGCAGGTGACGTCACCGTAAGTCACGCACAGCCGCAGCAGTAGACGGGCCGAGCATACAGCTCCGCAAGCAGGAAGTAAGTCTTTGAGCGGGAAGAAGACACGTGGACGCCACTCGCCCGCCAGGAGCCGCTCACCAACCCACATCTCATCTACAGGAGGGTAACGTACCTGCTAAAAACAGCAGTACTCTATCATAACATTATTGTGAGACAACTGTGGAAACAAATTATCACCAACCGGAGGTGAAACTTCATACCCATCTGAAACAAAGGGGGCAAATTCAGATCGGACACTAATTCCCTCAAAAAAAAGGGGGCCCCCACCTCTCATCTATATTTGTTCCTTATATGACAAGATGTGATTTATACTACCTCACCTTTCATACTACCATTAATATATTGTATGTACTGTATACACTATTATTCTACTGTTCTACATTTTTTTACTTCAAAGGAGAACGCCATTTTTTGCCTAGGATCCATCACTACTTATACACGTAGTAGTTGACGGAGACGAGCCACATACTTATGTCAGCAATCTACTCTTTTTATGCATTGTTACTGTTTATGCATTATTGCTTTTTAGTCCACAATCTGTGAATTGATATTATATTGTCCATATTTTATACTTCCAGGAGAACGGTATCTTTTACTAGTTATATATCTTTTTTCCAACAGCTGGCATATACCAGCCCACTAATAAAATATTCTTTTTACATGCAGTACCTATGACTAGAGTGCCATCCCTTTACTTATCCTAAAAACTCCTTACATACAAGCGTTGGGTACGCTCCGTTCGGATAGAGCACCTTATTCCATTCTTTGGGTCGTAGTGAGCCGCCCTATATTTATACTCCAAATCAATCTTTGCTGGGTCATCAGAGGTTAATATTTATGGCATAACCTATTACTTATCAATTGCTTTCAGTAATTGTGTTTGCTAAGATGCGGCCATGGAAGGAATTCTATAAATGATATGCACGGAGGATGGTCTCCAGCTGTAAACCCCCCCCCCCCCTCCACCATCACTGCCGTGGTCACACAGAACCAGTGCTAAAAGAGGAGATTCAGTCCCAATGAAGCCAGCACAGGAGAATTAACACTTTATTTACTGCTCTCTTAGACTACAGCAAGTATAACTAATAACTATAATAAATTGGGTGAGCTAGATCAGCTTCTGGAAAAGAAGGATGAGAGAATACAACTGTGACCACAATCGCTGGACGTGTCAGATACTGAGCTTACAAATGTCTGTACCGATGTCTGTAGTGTGGACTGAATGCGCAGTGATACCGCTCATATTGTTGTCATGTACTACTCCTAGAAAAATAATCAAGAAATGGAACCACTATAATACTGCTTCTATGTACAAGAATATAACTACTATAATACTGCCTTCTATGTACAAGAATATAACTACTATAATACTGCTCCTATGTACAAGAATATAACTACTATAATACTGTTCCTATGTACAAGAATATAACTACTATAATACTGCTTCTATGTACAAGAATATAACTACTATAATACTGCCTTCTATGTACAAGAATATAACTACTATAATACTGCTCCTATGTACAAGAATATAACTACTATAATACTGTTCCTATGTACAAGAATATAACTACTATAATACTGCTCCTATGTACAAGAATATAACTACTATAATACTGCTCCTATGTACAAGAATATAACTACTATAATACTGCCTCCTATGTATAAGAATATAACTACTATAATACTGCTCCTATGTACAAGAATATAACTACTATAATACTGCTCCTATGTACAAGAATATAACTACTATAATACTGCCTCCTATGTACAGGAATATAACTACTATAATACTGCTTCTATGTACAAGAATATAACTACTATAATACTGCTCCTATGTACAAGAATATAACTACTATAATACTGCTCCTATGTACAAGAATATAACTACTATAATACTGCCTCCTATGTATAAGAATATAACTACTATAATACTGCTCCTATGTACAAGAATATAACTACTATAATACTGCTCCTATGTACAAGAATATAACTACTATAATACTGCTTCTATGTACAAGAATATAACTACTATAATACTGCTTCTATGTACAAGAATTTAACTACTATAATACTGCCTCCTATGTACAAGAATATAACTACTATAATACTGCTCCTATGTACAGGGATATAACTACTATAATACTGCCTCCTATGTACAAGAATATAACTACTATAATACTGCTCCTATGTACAAGAATATGACTACTATAATACTGCTCCTATGTACAAGAATATAACTACTATAATACTGCCTCCTATGTATAAGAATATAACTACTATAATACTACCTCCTATGTACAAGAATATAACTACTATAATACTGCTCCTATGTACAAGAATATAACTACTATAATACTGTTCCTATGTACAAGAATATAACTACTATAATACTGCTCCTATGTACAAGAATATAACTACTATAATACTGCTCCTATGTACAAGAATATAACTGCTATAATACTGCTCCTATGTACAAGAATATAACTACTATAATACTGCTCCTATGTACAAGAATATAACTACTATAATACTGCCTCCTATGTACAAGAATATAACTACTATAATACTGCTCCTATGTACAAGAATATAACTACTATAATATTGCTCCTATGTACAAGAATATATCTACTATAATACTGCTCCTATGTACAAGAATATAACTACTATAATACTGTTCCTATGTACAAGAATATAACTACTATAATACTGCTCCTATGTACAAGAATATAACTACTATAATACTGCTCCTATGTACAAGAATATAACTACTATAATACTGCTCCTATGTACAAGAATATAACTGCTATAATACTGCTCCTATGTACAAGAATATAACTACTATAATACTGCTCCTATGTAAAAGAATATTACTACTAAAATACTGCTCCTATGTACAAGAATATAACTACTATAATACTGCTCCTATGTACAAGAATATAACTACTATAATACTGTTCCTATGTACAAGAATATAACTACTATAATACTGCTCCTATGTACAAGAATATAACTACTATAATACTGTTCCTATGTACAAGAATATAACTACTATAATACTGCTCCTATGTACAAGAATATAACTACTATAATACTGCTCCTATGTACAAGAATATAACTGCTATAATACTGCTCCTATGTACAAGAATATAACTACTATAATACTGCTCCTATGTACAAGAATATAACTACTATAATACTGCTCCTATGTACAAGAATATAACTACTATAATACTGCTCCTATGTACAAGAATATAACTACTATAATACTGCTCCTATGTACAAGAATATAACTACTATAATACTGCTCCTATGTACAAGAATATATCTACTATAATACTGCTCCTATATACAGGAATATAACTACTATAATACTGCTCCTATGTACAAGAATATAACTACTATAATACTGCTCCTATGTACAAGAATATAACTACTATAATACTGCTCCTATGTACAAGAATATAACTACTATAATACTGCCTCCTATGTACAAGAATATA
Source organism: Bufo gargarizans (assembly GCF_014858855.1). Classification (NCBI taxonomy): domain Eukaryota; kingdom Metazoa; phylum Chordata; class Amphibia; order Anura; family Bufonidae; genus Bufo; species Bufo gargarizans. Next base: position 534,897,636 of record NC_058083.1, on the reverse strand, counting down.
ATTACTATAATACTGCTCCTATGTACAAGAATATAACTACTATAATACTGCCTCCTATGTACAAGAATATAACTACTATAATACTGCTCCTATGTACAAGAATATAACTTCTATAATACTGCTCCTATGTACAAGAATATATCTACTATAATACTGCTCCTATGTACAAGAATATAACTACTATAATACTGCCTCCTATGTACAAGAATATAACTACTATAATACTGCTCCTATGTACAAGAATATAACTACTATAAAAAGAAGGGAACAACGGAAAAGGGAAGGAAGGGTAGGGGGGAGAGGAGGAAGACCCTTTTCCGTCGTTCCCTACTTTTTATGTTTGTTCCATTAATGGTTTCATTTAGACACTATATACAGTACTGATATGCAATAATTGTCACTTCCGTGGAATGTTTGTCATATTGCCTTTTCACAGAGAATATGATGGTATGTGATTGTAAGGTGTACTTTATTCTTTTAATAAAAATACATTTGGTTAAGAATATAACTGTTATAATACTGCTTCTATGTACAAGAATATAACTAATATAATACTGCTCCTATGTACAAGAATATAACTACTATAATACTGCTCCTATGTACAAGAATATAACTACTATAATACTGCTCCTATGTACAAGAATATAACTACTATAATACTCCTCCTATGTACAAGAATATAGCTACTATAATACTGCTCCTATGTACAAGAATATAACTACTATAATACTGCTCCTATGTACAAGAATATAACTACTATAATACTGCTCCTATGTACAAGAATATAACTACTATAATACTGCTCCTATGTACAAGAATATAACTACTATAATACTGCTCCTATGTACAAGAAAATAACTACTATAATACTGCCTCCTATGTACAAGAATATAACTACTATAATACTGCTCCTATGTACAAGAATATAACTACTATAATACTGCCTCCTATGTACAAGAATATAACTACTATAATACTGCTCCTATGTACAAGAAAATAACTACTATAATACTGCCTCCTATGTACAAGAATATAACTACTATAATACTGCTCCTATGTACAAGAATATAACTACTATAATACTGCCTCCTATGTACAAGAATATATCTTCCAGTCAGGCTGTATTCTAGTCCAGGATGTATTATGCATCTTCACTTTGAATGAATCGGTTTGACTGGACCTGTAACTATAAATGGTTTCACTCCTGAAGACATTACACACATTTTTTTGTTTTCTTCTTTCTTTCCCAGTTTGTCAGTCTTTAGCTCTGCTTTTATATTCATGCACAAAAAAACACAGGCTGACCGTGCTTTCTAGAGTGTTTGTGCTCTGGAATTATTCGAGGAGGTCTTGTATCCAGTGGTGGACATGAATGCATTATATAAATAATTATTATTGGTAAAGATGTTGAATCTTTATCTATGGGGGAGGGAGGGGGGTATCTCATGAGGTGACCTCTAATTACTGGTCTGCAGCAATAAGTGAAATTGATGATATCTACAATGTATTTATCACGGGGTGTAAGCAACGCGGATTATTCCAGAATCATCTCCTTATTGTTTTATCAATAGACATTTGTTTTCCCAGAACCTTCTTTCCTCTCAATTATGTGCTGCAACTATTCCTCTCTCCGGCTGCGAACCAGCGTATCTCCGGCTGTGAATTTGCATGTCTTCCACTGTGAATCTGCGTCTTTCTGGCTATGAATCTATGTCTCCTCGTGTGTGAATCTGCGTCTGTCCTGCTGTGAATCTTTATCTTTCCGGCTGTGATTCTGTGTCTCTCCGGCGGTAAATCTGTGTCTCTCCGGCGGTAAATCTGTGTCTCTCCGGCGGTTATTCTGTGTCTCTCTGGCGGTAAATCTGTGTCTCTCCGGCGGTGAATCTGTGTCTCTCCGGCAGTGAATCTGTGTCTCTCCGGCAGTGAATCTGTGTCTCTCCGGGGGTGAATCTGTGTCTCTCCGGCGGTAAATCTGTGTTTCTTCGGCGGTGAATCTGTGTCTCTCCGGCTCTGAATCTGTGTCTCTCCGGCGGTAAATCTGTGTCTCTCCGGCGGTGAATCTGTGTCTCTCCGGCGGTGAATCTGTGTCTCTCCGGCGGTGAATCTGTGTCTCTCCAGCTGTGAATCTGTGTCTCTCCAGGGGTGAATCTGTGACTCTCCAGGGGTGAATCTGTGTCTCTCCGGCGGTGAATCTGTGTCTCTCCGGCGGTGAATCTGTGTCTCTCCGGCAGTGAATCTGTGTCTCTCCGGGGGTGAATCTGTGTGTCTCCGGCGGTGAATCTGTGTCTCTCTGGCGGTGAATCTGTGTCTCTCCGGGGGTGAATCTGCTCTCCGGGGGTGTATCTGTGTCCCTCTGGCGGTGAATCTATGTCTCTCCGGGGGTGAATCTGTGTCTCTCCGGCGGTGAATCTGTGTCTCTCCAGGGGTGAATCTGTGACTCTCGGCGGTGAATCTGTGTCTCTCCGGCGGTGAATCTGTGTCTCTCCGGCGGTGAATCTGTGTCTCTCCGGCGGTGAATCTGTGTCTCTCCGGCGGTGAATCTGTGTCTCTCCGGGGGTGAATCTGCTCTCTGGGGGTGAATCTGTGTCTCTCCGGCGGTGAATCTGTGTCTCTCCGGGGGTGAATCTGCTCTCTGGGGGTGTATCTGTGTCCCTCTGGCGGTGAATCTATGTCTCTCCGGGGGTGAATCTGTGTCTCTCCGGCGGTGAATCTGTGTCTCTCCAAGGGTGAATCTGTGTCTCTCCGGCGGTGAATCTGTGTCTCTCGGCGGTGAATCTGTGTCTCTCCAGCGGTGAATCTGTGTCTCTCCGGCGGTGAATCTGTGTCTCTCCGGCGGTGAATCTGTGTCTCTCCTGACGTGAATCTGTGTCTCTCCTGACGTGAATCTGTGTCTCTCCGGGGGTGAGCCTACGTCTCTTCCGCTGTGAATCTGCGTCTTTCCGTCTGTGAATCTGCGTCTCCCCGTCTGTGAATCTGCGTCTCCCCGTCTGTGAATCTGTGTCTCCCCGTCTGTGAATCTGCGTCTCCCCGTCTGTGAATCTGCGTCTCCCCGTCTGCGTCTCCCCGTCTGTGAATCTGCGTCTCCCTGTCTGTGTCTCCCCGTCTGTGAATCTGCGTCTCCCCGTCTGTGAATCTGCGTCTCCACGTCTGTGAATCTGCGTCTCCCCGTCTGTGAATCTGTGTCTCCCCGTCTGCGTCTCCCCGTCTGTGAATCTGCGTCTCCCCGTCTGTGAATCTGCGTCTCCCCGTCTGTGAATCTGCGTCTCCCCGTCTGTGAATCTGCGTCTCCCCGTCTGTGAATCTGCGTCTCCCCGTCTGCGTCTCCCCGTCTGTGATTCTGCGTCTCCCCGTCTGTGAATCTGCGTCTCCCCGTCTGCGTCTCCCCGTCTGTGAATCTGCGTCTCCCCGTCTGTGAATCTGCGTCTCCCCGTCTGTAAATCTGTGTCTCCCCGTCTGCGTCTACCCGTCTGTGAATCTGCGTCTCCCCGTCTGTGAATCTGCGTCTCCCCGTCTGTGAATCTGCGTCTCCCCGTCTGTGAATCTGCGTCTCCCCGTCTGCGTCTCCCCGTCTGTGAATCTGCGTCTCCCCGTCTGTGAATCTGCGTCTCCCCGTCTGTAAATCTGTGTCTCCCCGTCTGTGTCTCCCCGTCTGTGAATCTGCGTCTCCCCATCTGTGTCTCCCCGTCTGTGAATCTGCGTCTCCCCATCTGTGTCTCCCCGTCTGTGAATCTGCGTCTCCCCGTCTGTGTCTCCCCGTCTGTGAATCTGCGTCTCCCCATCTGTGTCTCCCCGTCTGTGAATCTGCGTCTCCCCATCTGTGTCTCCCCGTCTGTGAATCTGCGTCTCCCCGGCTGTGAATCTGCGTCTCCTCGTCTGTGAATCTGCGTCTCCCCGTCTGTGTCTCCCCGTCTGTGAATCTGCGTCTCCCCGTCTGTGAATCTGCGTCTCCCCGGCTGTGAATCTGCGTCTCCCCGTCTGCGTCTCTCCGGCTGTGAATATACATCCCTCTAGCTGTGATTATGTGTCTCTGGCTGTGATTTGCATCTCCCTAGATGTGACCTGTTCACAGTGGAATTAATAGATCTAAGTTTGGGGCTAAACAGTGATTTTGGCCTTGCAGTCAAAGATCACAAACGTGATAAACTACTGTACCGTACAATTTAACAAAATGAAAATGAATGCAGTCACATTTCGACTTGCAGCAGCTGCTACCTAATAGTTGCAAAAAACTTCAGGACAGGATCAGGGGCGCACCACCAATGTGGCCAGGTGAGGCAGGGGCGCACCACCAATGAGGAACGGTGAGGCAGGGGTGCACCACCAATGAGGCCAGGTGAGGCGATTGCCTCAGGCAGCACCAGGTAGGGGCAATAGGTGGGCAGCGGAAGGGCAATGGGCAATGAGCGCTTTCATTGTGCCAAAGGGGTTAGGTTAAGAAATTGGCATGGAGGGGTAAGGGGGGGTCAGTTTTCGCCTCAGGCAGCACAAAGGCTAGGTGCACCCCTGGAATGGACATTGTGTATATTGTGTTATGACACAGTCTCAGCAACACGTGGGTTGCAATGTGATCTCTTCACCTTTTAGTTGTTGCGATGCTGCTGTGGTATACAGCAACCCTGCCCGTGCGATGTGCGGCAGTCGCAGTGTAGCTTCCGCCTGATGATTCAGTCATAAATTTGCATCTAACTGTTTCAATGCTCGGTATAATTGTGATAAAAGTGTTATTATTTGGTCTTGATTTTAAGGTATATTGATAAAATGCCGTTAAAAAACTCAGTGTACTGATCATAATGGGCTTCACAGCCTGAAAATTACAATAGTACAAGGATCAGGGTCTCCAAGCAGCACAGAGTATATCAGGAGTGTGCTGATCCTGCAGGAGGCAGTGACCTGTCTAGTCCCGTGCTGATATTAGTACAGGCCTGACAGAGAATATATATTTATATATAGTGACACAGAAAAGCTGTAAGAAACATTTATAAATCACTGGAGCTTTATAAAGAGATTCACACGTGCAGCTGAACCTGCGCATGAAACATTCATGACTCGGATGCGGAGCCTGACTCCTCTCCGCGACCCGCAACATAACATTAATCTCGGCTGCAGCGACACTTATCCTGCACCAGCAGCTGTGAGAGCGGGAGAGCGAGGCCTGAATACTGATCACTGCCGGACACGGCCAGAGACAGCGAGGACAAGGAACCAGCATCCTCCAAACACATGGACTGATTATAGTCTGCAGGAGAAGGTGACAACAGGGGCCGACAACCAAGGTGGACCGGACGGGTGACAGCAGCTGGCAGCGCAACATAGAATCTGAACTGTCATAGAAGGGAGACCCATAATACAGTGGTTATAATGTAGGCGGCAGTGTTATAGTAGTTATATTCTTGTACATAGGCGGCAGTATTATAGCAGTTATATTCTTGTACATAGGAGGCAGTATTATAGTACTTATATTCCTGTACATAGGAGCAGTATTATAGTAGTTATATTCCTGTACATAGAGGCAGTATTATAGTAGTTATATTCCTGTACATAGGAGCAGTATTATAGTAGTTATATTCTTGTACATAGGAGCAGTATTATAGTAGTTATATTCTTGTACATAGGAGCAGTATTATAGTAGTTATATTCTTGTACATAGAAGCAGTATTATAGTAGTTATATTCTTGTACATAGGAGCAGTATTATAGTAGTTATATTCTTGTACATAGGAGCAGTATTATAGTAGTTATATTCTTGTACATAGGAGCAGTATTATAGTAGTTATATTCTTGTACATAGGAGCAGTATATAGTAGTTATATTCTTGTACATAGGATGCAGTATTATAGTAGTTATATTCTTGTACATAGGAGCAGTATTATAGTAGTTATATTCTTGTACATAGGAGCAGTATTATAGTACTTATATTCCTGTACATAGGAGCAGTATTATAGTAGTTATATTCTTGTACATAGGATGCAGTATTATAGTAGTTATATTCTTGTACATAGGAGCAGTATTATAGTAGTTATATTCTTGTACATAGGAGCAGTATTATAGTAGTTATATTCTTGTACATAGGAGCAGTATTATAGTAGTTATATTCTTGTACATAGGAGTCAGTATTATAGTAGTTATATTCTTGTGCATAGGATCAGTATTATAGTAGTTATTTTCTTGTACATAGGAGGCAGTATTATAGCAGTTATATTCTTGTGCATAGGATCAGTATTATAGTAGTTATATTCTTGTACATAGGAGCAGTATTATAGTAGTTATACTCTTGTACATAGGAGCAGTATTATAGTAGTTATATTCTTGTACATAGTAGCAGTATTATAGTAGTTATATTCTTGTACATAGGAGCAGTATTATAGTAGTTATATTCTTGTACATAGGAGGCAGTATTATAGTAGTTATATTCTTGTACATAGGAGCAGTATTATAGTAGTTATATTCTTGTACATAGGAGCAGTATTATAGTAGTTATATTCTTGTACATAGGAGGCAGTATTATAGTAGTTATATTCCTGTACATAGGAGCAGTATTATAGTAGTTATATTCTTGTATATAGGAGCAGTATTATAGTAGTTATATTCTTGTACATAGGAGGCAGTATTATAGTAGTTATATTCTTGTACATAGGAGGCAGTATTATAGTAGTTATATTCCTGTACATAGGAGCAGTATTATAGTAGTTATATTCTTGTACATAGGAGCAGTATTATAGTAGTTATATTCTTGTACATATGAGGCAGTATTATAGTAGTGTCACGGCCATGGTCGTGACTCCTGAACCGCAAGCTGTTGCCTGCGGTTTGTTATTGGGTGTTCAACCACAGGTGAGGGCCGCTAGTGTGCTGCCTCACTTGTGGTTGCCGCGGGCAACAAGTTATTTTGTATTGTCGCAGTAGAGCAGCCTGAGCTGGTGCTAGGCAGCTTGCGGCAATGTCTATGCGGTTGCACCTAGCAACCTCTCAGTTAGGTGTGTGTGTATGTTATGCATTTTGTATGTCTGGTATGTAGGTGTGCACTGTGACACTTCCCTTCACTGTGGCTGCCTGTGGCAACGTTTGGTTAGGATGTGTACATGGGGTGGCAGGGTCTCGGCCTTCTGGCTGACTCCCAGGACATGGTTGCCACCCATGTCGTTGCCTGCGGTAACAGCTGCAGTGTGATGCTCTTTTGGACACTTCCCCTTTAAGTGGTTTCACTCCCTGGTTAGTGTTGGAGGGGTTAATTCCTTCTCCGGTGTGTGTCTGTGTGGGTGTGGCCACTTTGGGCTATAAAGCCTCTTTGGAGATCAGAAGCTGAGGGGGTTCTTCGGCCATGCTTTGCTGGAGACATCCTCCTGGTAATTCAATCTGCCAGTGGGGGCCACCCTTGTGGTCATAAACAAATTGTTATGTATTTTTATACACGATGTTATGAGGATGTGTTTGTGTGTCATGTCTATTTATTGCAGCGTATGGTTTCCTGGCGTCCTGTGTGGTGTGTGTGCTCTGTCTATTGTGTTTGTGGACAGCAGCACTGATACTTGGGTCCCAGGCTCTGTGTCTGTGGCAGGTAAGTGTTAGTACTAGTTGCACTTACCTGCCATTGCCATATGACTGTTTCTGTTTCCCCTGTCTTTATAGTTTGGCCATCTTTAGACTCCTATTTCTCCATGTCCAGGAGGAACAGGTAGTCTACCCAGCTCCTAGCTTAGGGACCTGCGGAGGGATAGTAGGGACCCGAGGTTCCAGAGCATGAGCCCTCCTACCTTCAAGGTCGGCTCATGTCGCTAGGAGTTGGGGTCAGATTAGGGAAGCAATAGGAGGTGACCTGCTCCTTAATTCTGTGGTTCTGGCCAAGTCGTGACTACCATCCTCTGTCATCGCACGGCTGAGGGTTTTCCCCATCCTCAGCCGTGACAAGTAGTTATATTCTTGTACATATGAGGCAGTATTTTGTTAGCGTTACGTGCAGCCAGCTCACTTTCGTATGGTTTCAAGCACATGCAGGAAGCACAGCATAGGTAAGCAGAAACAAGTTCAACGTCCATAAAACATATAATCTTAATTAAAAATTGATAAAAATCCATTACAGGAAAAAAAGCATCATGCTGACGCGTTTCAGTCTACATAGAGATTTTAGGCTTTATATATGATGCACATAGCATTTAGGAATTAAAAAATACAAGGTAACCAATCACAGTAGTTCCAGTAAAGACTTGGAATGACGACACATTAAAATCAGGATGCTAATATTCCCACCTTATCACATAAGCCTTTAAGAGACAAATAGACATAGAAATCAGCAACGTACAAAGAAATATACAATCAAATCGGATTTTTGATTAAGACCGGTAGGAGAACATGTTTTTAGTACAAACGTCCAGAATGTTTCGCAGTTGAATAATTTTTATTGATTATCAGCCCCAAAGGCAAAGCCTTCTCCATGACCTGTACACGTAAAGCGGTTGAATTTTTATTGTGGACAAGACCGCAGAAATGTTTTTAGTTTTGCCAGGATCCTGCTTGGTAATATCTGATCTGTGATGACGTATCCGTGTTTTTCATGTACATGTAGTGCATTCCACATATTGAACCAATAGAGAACATAACTAGACTTACAATATGCAAGCTGTATTGTTGTGCGGTAACGCAAGAAGAAAACGTTGCAGATGCATAAATAGCACCGCTGCAGATATATTTGCTATGAGCATGTTTGTATGTACCTTTTTGTAAAAGCCAGGACCTACAAATATTTTTAGAGTGAACTAAACCAGGGGACAACATCTATCCCAGTGTTGAAGCTCGTTTGGCCAGACATTTGTATCCCAATATCAGGACATGTGAAAACTGCGGGTCCTGATGTAACAGGGAGGTACTTGTGTATCAATCTGCAAATGGATGAAAATTCAGGACCATAAGTAGTAGCAAAAAACCTTGGAGAGGTATTTCTAGTGCTCTCAAGGAAAGCTGTGGGGGCAATTACATCAATTGCTTTTCTTTTTTTACCAGCAAGTTTACTTAGAGCAGAGAGTAACATCTAACGAGGATATTGATGGCCATATAATATGTGCTTATAGCATTAGATTGTACATTGTTACAATGGCCGTAGTCAGTTCACCAACTGGTATGCCGTGAATCGTACGAAGAGGATGGCAAGATGTGCCCTGCAATATAGTATTGCTTACAGTTTCTTTGCAATACATATCAGTGTGAATTAGAGATGAGTGAATTTGTTAAAATTTGATTAGTGTCCCATTCACTGAATTTTCAGTACAAATCGATCTTACCTGAATCAAATATGCTGCAATTGCCTTGAGAGTTGGTATATAACACTCTCTGGTAACCTGAGATTTTTTATACAGTATATACAGTACAGACCAAAAGTTTGGACACACCTTCTCATTCAAAGAGTTTTCTTTATTTTCATGACTATGAAAATTGTAGATTCACACTGAAGGCATCAAAACTATGAATTAACACATGTGGAATTATATACATAACAAACAAGTGTGAAACAACAGAAAATATGTCATTCTAGGTTCTTCAAAGTAGCCACCTTTTGCTTTGATTACTGCTTTGCACACTCTTGGCATTCTCTTGATGAGCTTCAAGAGGTAGTCACCTGAAATGGTCTTCCAACAGTCTTGAAGGAGTTCCCAGAGATGCTTAGCACTTGTTGGTCCTTTTGCCTTCACTCTGCGGTCCAGCTCACCCCAAACCATCTCGATTGGGTTCAGGTCTGGTGACTGTGGAGGCCAGGTCATCTGGCGCAGCACCCCATCACTCTCCTTCATGGTCTAATAGCCCTGGGGTCATTGTCCTGTTAAAAAATAAATGATGGTCCAACTGAACGCAAACCGGATGGAATAGCATGTGTCATGGTCTTACCTCCTTGCTGTTCCCTTCGTTTGACATGTGCTGGCGGCCATCTTGGTTTCTGGGTTTTCTTGTAGCCTCCCACCCTGCGGCTCCTCCTTCCCACTGGGAGGAGCTGGATGCCTAGCTCATATATATATAGGAGGTCTGTGGCTTCAGTTCCTTGCTTGGTCCTCCTGTGTTCACATGCTTCCAAGACTGCTGCTGCTTCTGGTTCCTGATCCTGGCCTCGTCTGACTACCCCGTTGGTTCCTGATTCCGGCTTCGTCTGACTACCCCGTTGGTTCCTGATTCCGGCTTCGTCTGACTACCCCGTTGGTTCCTGTTCCTGGCTTCGTCTGACTACCCTTCTGGTTCCTGACCTCTGTCTCCGCAAGACCCTGCTTCGGTTTAGCCATCCGTTCGGACTTTGCTACGGCTTGCTCTTCAATAAAACCTTCTTATTTTCCACTTATCTCTTGTTGTACGTCTGGTTCATGGTTCCATGACATTAGGACCAAGCCATGAATTCTGACGGTACAGGGCCACCCTCGCTACCTATGCTGGTTGCCAGACTTGATCAGCAGGATCACCTGTTGGGTCGGTTCGCTGTGGCGTTGCAAACCCTGCTTGAACGCACGGCTCATTTAGCTTCCGTTGCCGATGGGTCGGTTGTCGCTCCTGGGCCCGCTCCTACTGCCGCTCCGGTTGTTGCGCCAGAGTCTACCCTGACACCTGTTGCTGCGCCTGTGGTGTTTCAGGGTATGACCGGTTCTGCCCCCCTTCCACAGCGCTTTGGGGGAGAGCCAACTCAGTGCCGAGGTTTCCTTAACCAGGTGGGCATTTACTTCGAGTTGCTGCCACATGCCTTTCCTACTGAGAGATCAAGGGTGGGCTTCTTGATCTCGCTGCTCTCGGACAAGGCCTTGGCCTGGGCCAGCCCTTTATGGGAGAACAACAATCCGGTGGTTGCCGAGTTTTCCGGTTTTGTTGCTTCTCTTCGGAAGGTATTCGATGTGCCGGCTCGTGCTGCCTCTGCTGCGAAGCTCCTTATGTCCATCAGACAGGGTTCACGATCCGTAGCTGAATACGCCATTGAGTTTCGTACCCTGGCAGCAGAGGTGGGCTGGAATAATGAGGCTCTGGTCGCTGCTTTCTCTCATGGTCTCCCGGATGCCTTGAAGGATGAGGTTGCAGCTAAGGACCTACCAGTGGAGCTCGAGTCTCTTATTTCTTTCCTGATTTTGATTGACACCAGACTCAGGGAGAGACCTTCCTTTAAGGAGAGCCTGCGGAGGTCTCCTAACAGATTGGCGCCTACGTTTGCTGTCCCACCCGTGCCTCCCTCTCCTCCCACGCCTCCTGGGGATGACTTGTCTGGGGGTGAACCCATGCAGCGGGGGTTTGCTCGCCTGTCTGAGGGGGAGAGGGTACTCCGGAGACGCGAGGGCCGATGCATGTACTGTGGTCTCGGTGGGCATTTTCGGTTGGCATGTCCGAACCGTCCGGGAGAACGCTCGCACCTGAGGTCCTGTCGGGGGCAGATCTTGGGTGGAGTCTCCTCGTCCCCGGTTTCCCGTGTTGACAAACCACTGATCACGGTTGTCCTCTCCTGGGTCGGGGGCTCGGTGACGACCCAGGCGTTGGTGGACTCTGGTGCTGGTGGTTTGTTCATTGATAGAGTGTTCGTTGCCGCCAATTCCATTCCTCTGCAGCCTCGAGGTTCCCCACTGGCTCTTGAGGCGATAGACGGCAGACCCCTTCTGCCGCCACACGTGACTCATGAGACCCTTCCAGTGGGGATGGCCATTGGTGCCGTTCACAGAGAGTCGGTCTGTCTCCAGGTTATTTCGTCTCCACACTACTCGGTGGTCTTGGGGTACCCCTGGCTCCAGAAGCATAATCCGACTTTCGATTGGAGATCGGTCGAGATCCTCTCGTGGTCACCGCAGTGTGGGGCTAGTTGCATCCATGGGCCTGTCAAGTTGCTGTGTACTTCCTCGGACTCTCTGTTGCCTCCTGAATACGAAGAGTACCGGGATGTATTCGATAAGGTGCGCGCGGTTGCCCTACCTCCGCACCGCCCATACGATTGTGCCATAGAGTTACAATCCGGTGCCGTTCCTCTCGTGGCAAG